>NC_056728.1:1267927373-1267979873 GCF_019279795.1 Protopterus annectens
CTGACAGAAATGTGGATTGACAGTGGCTATATTGAGATATAACTGGAGGGAAAATAAGTGGTGATGGGGAGGACTGGATAACAAACAGGAGAGGGAGGTGACTTACAAGGAATGGGAACATCGGGTTTGGGGATGGGTGAGTGCTCTCCCTGATCCAGTCAGAGATCAGTTACCACTGTGCTGCCCTCCTCAATGGACCCCTGCTACATACGGCAGAGACAACAGTACCAGGCACTGATGTGACTCTAAGCTGCACAGGGAACCTCTTCAGGTGACCAGTGCAGGCTTCTGGTTTCCAGTCCATGAATTTCTCTTCATGTCTTTCAACTCCTGCTGGAAGATGCATTTTGAACCTCTGGAAGCATCACCAGAGGGAACAAGAGCACTCCCCTTTAGTGAGCTATGCTCCCAGGTCACCTCCTGCCACTAGGCCTCTGTCATATGATGAAGAAGCAAGCTTAGAAGAAGATGGTTTGCCAACAGGAGATGACTGGGTCTGATAGTAGGGTGGGGGACTGATGCCGTACCACAGGCACAGCCAGGGCATATACTGCAAAAAATTATAAAATAATGGGATGGAAAAAATAATAATAATATATAAAAAATAAAGGTTAGTGGTAAAGAGAGCCACAGAGAGAGAAAACCATTACTGCTCTGACTATTTATGATAATCTGCTTTACATGATCCTAGTGGTGTACTGCACAGCTGCTTGGTATGCAACTATGCTAGGTTTCATACTGCCGACTAGGTATATGAAGTCACATGTCCCTTTGGATGATGTGTGCACAGGTGTGCAGTGGTAGTGTACCCATGGTAAAAGTGTGGGTATTACAACGACAACATGGTGATGCTGGACATAATAAGCCATGGAACGTGTGTGTTAGAGTGCCCCTGTTGCATGGGTATGGTCCAAGACCTGCCATGTGGACTCAGATAGTGTTACCATCTATGCATCCTTTTATGTCGGTGATGCCAGTGTGGTGTATTAAACACATTCAAGTAATTGTTGACAACAGAGACAGCTATCACCAGCTGATTTGCTACACACCAAGAGATAAACCAGGGATAGATCACAAGTGCAAATGCTGTGCTAAATAGAGGGGGCACCAGTATTGGGATATGGTAGGTGATGTATAGTCAAGGTGCTATGTGCCCCTCTTATGTTCACCTTACCTATAGCAATGCATACAGTGCAGGACAGTGGCAACATCCCTACCTGTCAAGTACTGTAAGTCAGTGGGTATGCTGTCCAGGCAGACAGAAGAGGGCCTCTCCCTGCAAATAAGGAGTGTGAATATCCCCTGATCACATAGGTTGTGTATGTGGGTGTGAAAATCATATATATATATATATATATATATATATATATATATATATATATATATATATATATACACACACACACACACACACACACACACACACAGTGGGTATAAAAAATTTACACACCCCTGTTAAAATGCCAGGTTTTTGTGATATTAAAAAATGAGACCACATTAAATCATTTCAAAACTTTTCCCAGCTTTAATGTGATCTGTAACGCTGGTTGCATAAGTGTGCACACCCTTAAACTAATACTTTGTTGTGTATGCACACCCTTAAATTAATACTTTGTTGAAGCACCTTTTGATTTAATTACAGCATTCAGTCTTCTTGGGTACACACCTGCCATTAATTAAAGAGACTCTGATTAACTACAAATAAAGTTCAGCTGTCCTAATAGGATGTTCCTGACATTAATTTAGTTGCCTGCTACAGCAAAAGCCATGGTTCACAGAGAGCTTACAAAGCATCAAAGGGATCTCATTGTTGAAAGGTATCAGTCAGGAGAAGAGTACAAAAAAATTCCCACAGCATTGGATATACCATGGAACACAGTGAAGACAGTCATCAAAAAGTGGAGAAAATATGGGACAACAGTGATGTTACAAAGAATTGGACATCCTTCCAAAATTGATGAAAAGACAAGATGAAAACTGGTCATGGAGGCTGCCAAGAGACCTACAGTAACACTGAAGGAGCTGCAAGAGTTTCTGGCAAGTACTGGTTGTGTACTACATGTGACAACAATCTCCTATATTCTCCATATGTCTGGACTATGGGGTAGGGTTGCAAGACGGAAGCCTTTTCTTACACAGAAAAACACCCAGGCCCAGCTAAAATTTGCAAAACAATATATCAAGTCTCCCAAAAGCATGTAGGAAAATGCGCTATGGTCTGATGAGACTAAGGTTGAACCTTTTGGCCACAATTCCAAAAGGTACGTTTGGCGCATAAACAACACTTCGGATCACAAAAAGAACACCATCCCCCATGATGAAGCATGGTGGTGGCAGTATCATGCTTTGGGGTTGCTTTTCCCCAGCTAGAACTGGGGCTTTAGTCAAGGTGGAGGGAATTATGAACAGTTACATATACCAGTCACTTTTGGCCCAAAACCTTCAGGTGTCTGCTAGAAAGCTGAAGATGAAGAGGAATTTCACCTTTCAAAATGACAATGACCCCAAGCATGCATCCAAATCAGCAAAAGAATGGCTTCACCAAAAGAAAAATAAAGTTTTGGAATGGCCCAGCCAGAGCCTAGTCCTAAATCCAATAGAAAATCTATGGGGTGTCCTGATGAGGGCTGTGCACAAAAGATGCCCTCATAATCTAACAGATTTGTAGTGCTTTTGCAAGGAAGAGTGGGCAAATATTGCCAAGTCAAGCTGTGCTATGCTGATAGACTCCTACCAAGAAGACTGAATGCTGTAATTAAATCAAAAGGTGCTTTAACAAAGTATTACTTTAAGGGTGCGCAAACACAACAAAGTATTAGTTTAAGGGTGTGCACACTTATGCAACCAGCATATTGTATGTTTTTTATTTTTTATATTTTTCCCCTAACAGATTTGTTTGTTTTTCAATTGAATTGTATAGTTTATAGATCACATTAAAAGTGGGAAAAGTTTTGAAATGATTTATTGTGGTCTCATTTTTTTATATCACACAAACCTGGCATTTTAACAGGGATGTGTAAACTTTTTATATCCACTGTATACATATATATACATATACATATATTTATATATATATATATATATATATATATATATATATATTTTTTTTTTTTTTTTACAGGTTACTGCTATGTTTCTCTGCTATAGTTATGTAATCAATAACATGTCAGTAATCATAGTCACCCTTGCTCTTGGAGAGATGCTACATTCTCCTCCAGAATAGGAATGCATTCTCTGTTATTTTCTCCTGAGTTGAAATACAAGAACAACAAATACAGTACTTATCAATTAAATTCCTGCAAGAGCCCATGCAGTCATCATGCCTATATTTACAATATATTTCAGGAGAAGTCTCTCTGACATCTTCTTTCCATTGGTTCAGAAGATCAGCTTGATGCCACCTCAGTCGACTGTTCTGGTGTTGGCACTGCTCGTAGAGTGGTGCATGCTAGTATCAACACTCATCACTCTAGCATGACTGTGCCAAGTACCTACTTTATAGTGGTGACCTTCATAAGAGTCCTTGAATAGGTCTGCCCATGGGTGTTTCTACATAAAGATTTACTTTTTTAATGCATCCCAGAGAACCCTGCAGGTCACAGTCCAGAGAGATCTGGTTGCACTGAGCATGCAGGAGATCATTTAATAGACACTACACCAGAGGCAGAGAGGTGCCAGAAATCTTGAGTTCATGATGCTTTCCAAGGAAGGCATCAGCAGAACTCATAGGACCTTGCCCAACTGCCCCAGTTTGGAGGCAGTCAGGGGTCATTTCTTTCTACAACAGGCTGTGTGGTGAAGAAAAGAGCTAAACTTCCACAGTAGCATATTCTTCCATTAAGACTTCCTAGAATTTTCTCCTAAGCCCTTCTGTACTTTCTGCCTATCAAGTTCTCAAGGCCTTGGGCTTGATTGTGGCAATAATCTTCCTAATACCTCATGTCAAATATCACATATGGACTCTTCAATGGACACTCAATGTACAGTGGTTACAACTGGAGAGCAATATGGAGAAAACCTCCAAACTAACACCCATTGCAGAAGGCATTTTCGGTGGTGAATGGACAGCTGCAGCCTCACATTGGGTCATCCATTCACTCCCCCTTTTCCTTCAGCCATGGTTGCCATGGATGTCTCTGTTTTATGGTGGGGAGCATTCTGCAAGACAGACAGTTCAAGAAATGTGGTCGTCCCAGGAGTTCAATTTGCACATCAACATATTTGAGATAAAGGTGGTCCTCTTAGCATTTCAAGCATTTCAGGACCATTCTTCCCAGCTTCCCAGGGTGTGAATTCCCTAAACACAGACAAACATGGCTGTGATATGATACATCATCAAGCAGGAAGGCATCAGCTCATTCCACATGTGTTGCAAGGTGATGTGAGTGTTGTGAAAATAGGTGCTCTCAACACAAACCTTTCTTACACGACATACATACCCAGCTGGTTCAACTGCTCAGTGGACAGGCTTGTCTGGAAAATCTTGATGCTTCACTAGTGGTCCCTCGGTTTTCAAGTACATGGGACTTATTACATCACTGTGAGGAGCTTTGTTGTGACCTATTTAAATCTTCCTACAATATTAAATGCAGCAACATCTTTCCCCTTGTACTCCCACAGAGACAGTTTCTGAGGATGTTGCAGTCCATCAGTGGTCGATGGGTCTTCCTTATACCTTTCTTCCCCTACCACTAATGTTCAGATTCATCTAGAAAGCAAAGATATGCAAAGTGATGACCATCCTCATAGCCCCATTTTGGTCATATTAGCTGTTTTCCCTTTGCTTTGGCCTCACCTAAAGCAGGTTCCTCTTCAATCAGATCCCTCCTTGGATCACCTATCTTACTCATCCAGCACGCCTCACCAGGCTGTAATACACCAATGGCTTAACTGCATTGTCTCTCCAATTCTGCAAATGGCCAGGGAACCCAATCTTCCTACTAGGTTGGTATACATCCTTACAGCTTCACAAAAATCTACATTCAAGCTGCATAAAAGAAAATGGCAACATTTTCCATTTGGGTTAAGCAGAGAAGATTGAACTCCTTTTTAGAACCAGTCCATTCAGTTCTGTCCGTTTTGCCATCTCTTTTTTGATGCAGGCTATAACTTTGCAACCATCATAGCCAATTTGACAGCCATCTCTTATTTCATTAATGAGTTAATTTTCTTTCTTTTGCTTCCCAAAGAATCTACAAAGCCTTCCTAAAAGGTGCTTTTCTATTTTGGGCCACATTAAAGAACCCACACCACCTTGGGACCTTAATAAAATTGATTCAGCTTCCTTTTGAACAAACCCATTCAGCTGAACTAAATTTTGTTTAACCTGGAAGACACCTTTTCTATTGGCTGTCACTTCAACAAGACAAATTACAGAATTCCATGTCTTGCAAGTCCCCATACTTAATCTGTCATAAAGGTAGGGTTTCCTTATGTATGGTATAGACTTTTCCTTTCTTCCCAAAATATCCACAATACTGTAAACCAACCTGTCCATTTGATTGTCTTCTTTTCTTTCTATGCCATTCATGGAGAATACCCCCTTTACTATCTGCATTTTCAGAAGTGCTTAAGGTTTCATCTTCACTGGGCAAAGCAATCTGGACAACATGATCAGTTCTTTGTGGTATTTTCCAAAGCTAAGTCAGGTCATAAGATTTTCTAAGTTCCATCATCCAGATGTCTATCTGACTGCATTTTATGCATTTATGTCTCCTTTAACAGACATTGACATGCAGGTTTGTGCAGTGGCTACCTGGACATGTATGAATACCTTCTGCAACCATTATAAACTGGACATGGTAGCCAGGTCCAGATCTTCCTTCAGGGCCTCCATATTCCATCACTGATACCACCCAGGATCACAGGTGGGAACTTTGTCCCATCCATTGAAGTTGAAGGACTGGATATTCTAAGATACAATAGTTACGTACTACCATAACATTGGATCTTGACTATCCATGTCCATGTATTTCACCAGTCCTCCCACTGTTCCCCTTTCAGATTATCATCCAATCTCCAAACAGATCTCGCTGATATCCTGAGGACATCTCCTTGTCATGATAACAGAATTCTTCCTTTACTGGAGTATCAGGTATCCAAACTTGATCTGAGCAGAAGGGGATCAGCAGTGCATTATCGGAGATAAGGGTGGAGCTTGAGCTTCCTGACAAGAGCTGTTTGCCATATTGGTGCCCAGCAGCAGATCAGTTCCATCCACTGAAATGGATAGTGTATGTAAGATAAAATGCAGGATGGGGTGGGGTGGGGGAGTTACATAATCAAAGCTGTATTGAAAAAACTATTACAAATATTATATATTGTAATCCTTTATGACACACTGCACACATGCTCGGGTTCAATAACCCACACTTTTTTCTCCTATTTTTTTCATATCTCTAAAACTGCTAAAGAAGTAGAGAATAACCAAGTGCAATATTACGGTAGGGTTGACTGGTTTCACATCCCCATAAGTATGGATTTGCAGGAAGAAGGAAATACAAGACACATAAAAATAAAATGACATTGACCACCTATCTCAGAGGTTACTTAATACAAGGTGAGTATTATTAAATTAAAAATGTATCAGAATTTTAAAACTGGATTAGGAAATTAGTGCAATACATGTTTATAATGCAGATTAGGGTGTATGTTTTATGTTAATAATATGCACTATGTGAATATTGCGGGACTAGTTTACATGCTGTTAAGAGTTATATTTTTTATTTATTTTTTTGCTTTTTCTGAAAATCTTTATACTATTCGTTATGGTTGCTTTCTTCCACCAAACTACTTTTTTTGAAAATTGCTGATCTTACTGTGATCTGTTTGCATCTCCCAAAAACATCAAGTACAGCAAGTTCTTCATTCTAATTCCCCAGGAGGGGAAGTCACCGAGGGATATGTTGACCCACAATTGTCCCCCAGGACTCCTTTATGCCTTTCTTTCCATTCCTTTGACTCCCAAATTTTTACAGAGAGGACTGGCAAAGAAGATCACAGTCATCCTAATAGCTTCTTACTGCCTCAACAAGTATATATTTCCTTTATCTGGCCTCATCTAGTACACCATTCCTGGGTGCCTGGCTCGGCCTCATATCTACTCTCTCACCCATTATGGTCACGTCACCCAGTCAATCCCTACAGTTGACTGAATGGCTTCTCCAATTCCAGTGACAGCTAGGCAGTCCAGGTTTTTATCCCTGGTTGTTGATATTTTAATTTTTTCTTCACGGAAACCTTCTGCATGTAAAATTTACAAAAGCAAGTGGAAAAAGTTCTCCGTCTGGGCACTGGAGAACAAACTTGATCCCTTTTCGGCTCCTCTTCCCACAATTTTGAAATTCATGGCTGATCTTTTTCATAATGGAGCCATCTATTCCACTGTCAAAATACAATTTGCAGCCATATCTTCTTTTTACATTGGTGCGAATCACATGCCCATTGCATCCTCAAGACGATCTAAAGCTTTTCTTAGAGGAACTTTTCTGATATGTCCCTGCTTTGAGACCTAGTTCTGCCTTGGGTTAGCACCATTTTACTGCTGGCCATAACTAGCCCCCCCCATTTAAAACTGCTGCCAAAGTTGATTTAACATTTTTATCATGGAAAACTCTGTTCTCAGTTGCTGTCACTTCTGCTAGGAGGATTTATGAGCTCCATGCCTTGCCTGAAAAACCTTCATGCATGCTTTTTTTCAGAAAGAGTGTGTTTGAGAACCAATCCTTTTCTTTCAAAGGTGGCTTCTGACTCTACTATCAAACATTCCATAACTCTTCTTGAGTTTTTCTCAAAATTTTCCAACAAAGGTGAATACACATTAGGTTTACTAGATGTTCACCATCAGTTGATATTCTATTACATTGGACATGAGCCTTCAGTTAGACTGATCAGTTGTTTCTCTATTATTCCCCTGTCAAAATGGGAAAAGGGGTATCTAAAGTAACACTCTCCGACTGGTTACCTCAGTGTATATCTAATGTTTACAAACAAAGGGGCTTGTCATCACATACACCCCCAAACGCCCAGTCTACCTAGATCAGTAGCTTCATCAACAACCTTCTTTTCCAGAGTACCTCTTCATGACATCTGTGCAGCCATTACCTGGTCTAAGGTCCATACCTTCATTTCACATTATAAATTGGACATACACTCCTGATCAAGAGCATTTTTGGTTTATCTGTGTTCTGGGATATCCTTCTATAAGACCACCCAAGTGTTACAGTAACTGGAGACTCTGTCCCATATGTTGTGGACTGGATAGATGGAAAAGACAATATTAGATACAGTACAGACACACACACACACACACACACACACACACACACACACACACACACACACACACACTCACACACACATGCATTTATTTATTTTACATTTGATTACCGGGTAAGTGTCCGGCTGGGCTTGAAGCCCATCTTCAGCAGGGATCCAGGGAGAAAAGCTCTAAGAAACATCAAACAGTTTTACATTTATACAGAATAAATCAAAAAACAAAAACATAAAATCAAATTAGATAGAGGTAATGCAATCAACTAGTTGGTAATTGGAATTACAAAAGTGCAGTAAATATACATAAATTGAATGGAGTGTGTGTGTGTGTGTGTGTGTGTGTGTGTGTGTGTGTGTGTGTGTGTGTGTATATATATATATATATATATATATATATATATATATATATATATATATATACGTATGTATGGATTCAATTCATTTACATGTATGTATGTATGGATGGATTCAATTCATTTTATCTAAAATCAAAATAGTTAAAAGCTTGCTGGCATAAAATATCAGTAACTGAAAGAATATCTAAAACTTGCAATTTGCCCTTTCCTTACTGATGTGGGATCTTGGAGTTGATATATCTAAGTTGCAGAGGGTGTGGGGGAGTAAGGTGAGGCTTGTCCTCCCCCAGTATACAATAGGTTTTATTTGTCAGTATTATGGGTTTAGGTATTGTCAAAGGAAAAAACTTCAAAGACCAATACACGTAAGGTTCAGTTAAGGCATATTTATTACTTGCCGCAAGGAGACAAAAACATGCAAATACAAGGATTTGTCTAACTACTAACAGGAAGTATTCTTATTCTTATACTGTTTTACAAGACATGGCCTTCTATGGCTGACGTAATCAAACACAGCTTTCAGTATTGTTCTACAGCAGATGTTACTCAGATTTTCTGCTGACATGACTAGATTTGTGAGAAACTTTTGAGAAAAAAAACCTGGCCTTGGTAGACACTAATTCGTTTACAGACTTCTATTGTACAGTGTTACATTTCAAGGTACTCTTCTAATTCAGATACAAGCAAATGCTGATTGCAGTTCATATTTTCAAACAGGCTTTGTTCTAATTATCTATAGCTTCTACAGCTGTCTATTTTCTCATAGCACAAGCGGAACTTATTGTCTAAGTTTCATACAAGTAGTATTGTTCTATTCATTATTTTCCCAACGCAAGCAGAAATCATCTGCTTCTCAGTAAATTTTCAAGGCACAAGCAAAGATTTCAGCTAACAATACAAGGTGCTTGCAAAATTGCTATTTTTCTGTCCTCATCCAATGTCCTACCCTCCTTGGATATTAAATATCCTAGGTATTTAACTTGTTTTTTCCAAAGCTGCAATTTATTTCTGTTTACTTTATGTCCTTCAGTGGCTAAAAATTGTAATAGCGCTATGGTATCTTCTTTGCAATCTTGTTGGGTGGGAGCTGCCAGCAGGATATCATCAACATAAAGCAAAATCTGACTACCTCTTGGTGGGGTAAATTCCACCAAGTTGCTTGCCATTTCTTGTGAGAATATTGTTGGACTTTCACAATACCCCTGTGGTAGTCGCGTATATATATATACCTTTTCCCCTGAAATGCGAATGCAAACCAGTACTGGCTGTCAGGGTGTATCAGTATCGAGAAGAACGCATTGCTGATATCTACCACAGAAAAATATTTCTGTTGAGGTTTTAAATCATTCAACAGGGTGTGTGGGTCTGGCACCGTAGGTGCCCTTGGTATTACTGCATCATTTACAGCTTGTAAATCTTGGACCATACGCCACTCTTCATTCGCTTTCTTAACAGGAAATAAGGGTGTGTTACATGGTGAATCAGGAGATTCCACCAACACCCCTTCCTTAAGTAAAGCTGCTATAATAGGTTTGATTCCTACCTCTGGATCTTTTCTTAAGGGATCCTGTCTTTTCTGTGGTCTAAATGCTGATTGTGGCGTAATAGTAACTGGTCCCGCTGTACGAATAAGTCCTACATCTGACTTTCCTGTTGACCAGAGAGTTTCTGGTATATTCTGTAAGGCATTCTCTTCCTCCTTCAATAGGAGTGCTAATCAGCTGTCCTTGCTAGACTGCAAGTGTACAGCTGGGTGGGTCTGAGTTATCCAATTCAACTTCTGCATTTGTATTTCCTGTTCTGACAGTTCTAACTCTGTCTGTTTTTCCCATCTCGTGACTTTTTCTCCTAAGTCTATCCATTTCACATTCTTGTCCTTAGTTAAGCTAACATGTGGTAATCGATTAGATTTATAAAGTGCAAAGAACTCCTGGGGCAATGAACAGCTGACTACACTGTTCCCTTCTGTGTCCCAGTACAGATTACGTAATATCAATCAGTTTGCACAATTTCTAAGCAATTCTTGCTTATATTCCTTATCAGGTCCTGGTGTGTTACAGTAATACAGAGTACAGTGCAACAAATGATGTTTATCAATGTCAAGGGAGGGGAACTTGCTGCTGGCTACGTTCATCAACTCTTCGGTCACTGCCCCTGGACCAGTCGTAACCAAGTCCTGGCTGTACCAATAAAACATTTTACCCTCCGTTTGCACTGCAAAGGTATCAATTTGTCGCTGTGCTTCCATACCCTGCATAGTCGGAACTACTGCTATACCAAATAGCTGCATAAGGTCTCTGCCCAAGAGGTTTACTGGGCATTTTGCAGAAACAACAATTTTGCTTTTCTGGGTCAATCATGAAACAGGATCAGTTATTGCAATATTATGGGAGAGGGGCTCCCAATACAGCTGTCCATTAGCTGCTTTCACTAATATGTAATCAGGTGATTCTGAGTTCTCTGACAGTTTGGAGGGATGTATCAGGGTCCGTGATGCCCCTGAGTCACACAAGAATCTGACTTCCCTCCCTTCTAACTTCTGGTTTTGTATCTGCTAAATAGAGCTCTAAGCTCAATAAAGCCAAATCTAATATTTCATTTTCTTCACTATCCGTGACTTCCTGCACTTCCTCTATTTCTTCTGTCACATTCTCTACTCCCTCTATCACATTCTCATTTGTCATTTCTCTGCTATCCCCTTCTAGGGATTCCTGACTATCATATTGTCAGTCCTCACCCTTCTTATCGTCCATGGTTGCTTTCTTGTTTTTCTTGCAATCCCTTGCCAAGTGTCCCTTTTTACCTCATTTAAAACATTCACCCCTTTTCTTTCGCCCTTCAAAGTCCTCTGATCACTGATCAGATTGTTTGTTTCCCTGGGCATTTCTCTTGCCTTTTTTCCCGGACTGTACTACATAAACTTCTGCTCCAACTTCTACAGAAAATACTTGGGCTTTCTTTTTCTTTTTGCTATTAAAATGCCTTTCAGCATGCCTAGCATATTCAAGTAATGACTGTAACCTTCTTGTACAATGATCTACCATGTGCTTTGTAATAAAGCTGCTTATGGGTGCAATACTGCCTTTCAAAAATGCATTCTTTAGCTGCTGCTCATATGGGGAATCATGTGTGTGATCTTCAGGAACCTGCATTCCACAATGGTTATTAAAACATTCTAATAGTCTGGCATAATATCTGTCAATAGTTCCACCTTCCTGTTGGATGCATTGATTAATGCAAGTCCAGTCTGCCCTAGGCTTCCATTTCTCAGAGATGCGGTCTGTAAGACCTTTCACTCTGTTGTCTAACTCTGTGCTACTATGTGGGAGGGGCCTGAGCGCAATATCATGGTGATTTCAGTTGCCACTAATCATGTGCTAATCTGGTCCCACAATTTGTCTGACTACTTTTTCTACCTCTTCTCTGTTTAAATTATAACTCAGCCTCATTCCTTGCAAATCTTCTAAGAACTTTCTAAAATTAACTTTTGGATGGGGAATTCCCTCAGTGGCTTTCCGGATGTCTTCCGGAGTCCAGGGTCTGTACACTAGAATAGTTGGGTCCTGACCTTCTTGCCCTGCCTGAGGATTAGGCACTTCTATAAGTGGGCATATTTCTTCTTCACTTATAGATCATGAATTTCTACCCATTTGATATAACTCAATGTCCCCTTTTGAGTTTCCTGCCTGTGTTCGAGACCTGGTCTCGACGGGATCTCTAATAAACGGTTTTGCTTTTGTAGTGACTCTACTCACAGTGACAGCAGGATATCACGGGGGTGGACTAACTTGTTCGCTTGCCTCATATTCTGGTAAGGGAGGCGGAGGGGCTGATGCTATTACTAAGTTATTGTCCTCCTTATCTAAAAACATTGCTTTTGAATTATTGTTCTTTTGTTCCCTTCGGTTTACTTCCTCAATCCACCTGTGTGCCTGAGGAACTCCTAATTGACGTTGCTTTTTTACCCGACCTTTAGAATCGGTTTTAAGCTGTTTGACAAGTTTGACAAGCAAGGGGTTTTTCTAGTTTACCATCAAATTCATACTTATTAACCCATTTTGAGTAGTATTTAATATTATCAGCACGCTGTGACTGCATGTATTTCGCGTCCTCGGTTAACGGCGGACTTTGGGATCTTTTTGTGCAATTATTACCCATTTTTTTCTATCCTTTTAATCGTTACGTAACTCCTTATTTTTTAACATGGTACCATGGATTTTGTTATAGTCTCTTCAGAATGACTGCCTACCTGCTCTGTTTCCCTGATCTATGACAAGACAGCAATCTTTTTTGTCCCTGACTTATAATAATAATAGTCCTGACAAAACAATGCAAATCTAGTCCCTGATCTAAAACATAAAAAGAAGGTAGATTCACCTTACCTTAGCCTTCGTGATTGATCACCTGGATCGAGTAAACCCGTCCTTCAGTCGCAGATCAGAAAGTGGCTGGCCTCTTTTGTATGACAATTCAGTCAGAGGGCTTTTCAACTAAGAAGAAGGTTTCTTCCCCGTACGGTTTCAAGCCACCTGTCCTGTCTGATCCGAGGCAAAGTGAGGGTTTCCTGTCCGAAGGACCAATCTGTCAAAGGAAAAAACTTCAAAGACCAATACACGTAAGGTTCAGTTAAGGGATATTTATTACTTGCCGCAAGGAGACAAAAACATGCAAATACAAGGATTTGTCTAACTACTAACAGGAAGTATTCTTATTCTTATACTGTTTTACAAGACATGGCCTTCTATGGCTGACGTAATCAAACACAACTTTCAGTATTGTTCTACAGCAGATGTTACTCAGATTTTCTGCTGACATGACTAGATTTGTGAGAAACTTTTGAGAAAAATAACCTGGCCTTGGTAGACACTAATTTGTTTACAGGCTTCTATTGTACAGTGTTACATTTCAAGGTACTCTTCTAATTCATATACAAACAAATGGTGATTGCAGTTCATATTTTCAAACAGGCTTTGTCCTAATTATCTATAGCTTCTACAGCTGTGTATTTTCTCACAGCACAAACGGAACTTCTTGTCTAAGTTTCATACAAGTAGCATTGTTCTAGTCATTATTTTCCCAACGCAAGCAGAAATCATCTGCTTCTCAGTAAATTTCCAAGGCACAAGCAAAGATTTCAGCTAACAATACAAGGTCAGAAAGCATCTGCAGTTTGTACAGATTTATGCAGTATGAAACAGAATAAATGTGTTAACCCTTTTCAAGCTCTAAATGCACTAAGCATATTACTAATACACACATTAATACATATTTTTCTGACAGATATTCTGAGTCTTAGATATTTTGAGTGATAGATATTATAACATGCACCTGTGTGTGTGTGTGTGTGTGTGTGTGTGTGTGTGTGTGTGCGTGTGTGTGTGCGTGTGTGTGTGTGTGTGTGTGCGCATGTGCACGCGTCTGTATTTTTATATATATATATATATATATATATATATATATCAGATAGCTATATATATATATTACACAATGACTGGCCATTAACATTCAAAAATGAGCACGCTGATTGGTCAGTCCAACCACTGTGCCCGTTTTAAATCGAGTATATAGCAATGGAAAAAAGTCAGGTTGCCTGGACTTTCTTCTATTAATAGATGCTATGGAAACTCTATTCTTTTATTTTTTTTTTACATAAACTTTCAAAAAACAGCGACTTCAAAAGAATGAAATGGATGTGTCAGAGAAAAATAAAAGGATAATCATGTATGTTATGCCCTTGTGACCAAACCACGCCAGCTGTGGATAAATCCAGCATTACCCACACCCAGATTTGGGTTATTGCTATATTAGAGTACTTATCTCCAGATAAAATGTGCTTTGCATTCCCTGACCTGCTTTCTCATCCATGTGCACCACTGCTTGCTCTATCCCCCTATTTCCTAGTTGCCTCTGGATTTGAAGTGTAGTGCCATAGCACTATGGTGGTCTTTGAATTACACACCACTAGTACATTGAGCAACCTTGATACAAATTGGGCTGTTCAATGTGCTATTTGTTTGTGAATACCCCTTTAATGTGTGAAAGTTCTTTATGAACTAAACATATCTAGACATTTTCAAGCCCGTGTTTTATTAGGAACAAGAAGAAGGCACTAATGTAATACAGTGATACTTGCACCAAGCTGACCCTGAGGTAAAATATACAGACTCCTGAAATAGAACTCTTATTTGGTAAAGGTCAGTTTTAGGAGTCATTGCAAAGGGAGAAGCCCCATATGATACAGTGTGAACAAGGGTATTTCTAACAGTAATAAGACAAGAGTCAGGCAAGAGCAAAGTAGAAGGTGATACAAGTTTTCAAGTATCCTTAGAGTTACTTGGTTATACTCCATATGAACTGCATTTCCTACTGAAGAAATGTGTGAGCTATTTTATTTATCCCCCTCCCACGCTACCCATCTGCCATAATGTAGGAAGACATTTATTTTCTAGTATGTCCTACTAGCATTCTGTCTTCCCAAATGTAGGTCCTATGACATTGATGTCTGACCATCGGTGTACTTTTCCAATGTATTCTGTAGCAAATACTGCTTGGTGATCTCCCTTAAATGGCTGTTTGCTTGGTAACCCACAGTTTAGCAGGCACCTTCTAGGCAAAACAAATATCTCTGCTTTCCTCAGGGAAATACAAACTGGCCTCCTTCAACAGCACAGTTCTTATACTACCTAATGTTTGAACACCAACACCGTTGATTAGACATGTTTGGCATATGGGTAACACTTTATGCCATCATAACGTCAGGGTAATATTTTATAGGGCAACCACCTTAGGAGCAGTATTAGTTGTGATATAAACTCCAGTATCCTAGCCAAGCACCTGTGAGCTGCAAGAAAAAAATCTAGTCTTGGACAAGTTGAAGGTAAGACTGATGTTATTAATAATGAATTTATGTAGGGCAGGAAGAAGAAGAAAATATATAAAAAAGCAAGGTGTTAGTATGAAAAGGAAAATGCAGGGTAGCTCAGTAGAAAGGTGAATTTTGTACATATCCAGAAGGAGGACAGAAATGTGTGCTGCAGCCTTCCTGAAGAAATCACAAAATCAAAAACATCCTTTAATTCTATAACATATGGGGCATATAATTAAGGCAACTGAGAAATTCTAGTGGGAGGTGAGTAACCAATTAGTTAAAAATAAATGTCAGCAGGTTCATTAGGTCAAGAAAATGGCAGCCTAGATGGGCAAAGTGATCTTTATCCACTGGAAAAAAGTCCTTCTTATTTATTTTTATCTGTTGACTTGGTGAGTAGGCTGATCTAAAAATAAGACATTCATTCATGACCTGGGCACTTACAGTAAATAAATAGTCAGTATGATAATTTCAAGATCAGTGGTATAGCAACACATTGGAAAACAATGTTTGCAGTTTCCGTGAGCAACATACATACAATTTTGGGGTCAGATGTGTGCGTAGTCTCTATTTAAGAATGTCAGCTGAACAAAAACAGTAATAGTGAAAGCATCACTTTGAGATACTTTGTTAAAAACGGCAATACTAAAAGTTAATAACCCAGCTTACAGATGCAGACTCAGTTCATATCAAAGACGGGCAAGAATGCTTATTTTACTGGATGAACCAGGAGATTTGAGAATGCAGTTGCACATTACTTGAACTGGGTGTGGAGAATTATGTCTGAGGATCAGCAAACATGCAGAAGATAAAACCCAGCTGAAGGTGAGGTGGGTATAGATGCTCACCATAACTGCATTATAGTCATTTCCTTCGGTTTCAGAATCCACTATTCAAGACATGATTTAGAGCAAAGAAATTAAAAACTATGCTGCATGAAGATAACTATAAATTACATACAAATGAATAAATAATTATTGTCACATTTCTTAAATGCCACTTTTACATGTATTAAATTCCACTCAAGTCGGAAAACTGTTGAACATTTTCTAAGAATACTTAATAAACATTATTCACATGTCTAGAATCCATATCCAGTGGTTTGAGCAAAAGCAATCATGGATTAAAGAAATAGTTTGCTTGTTTGTTTATTTGTTTTTTCATTAACAGGTATATGAACTGGTCCGAGGCACATTTAAAGTGTGAACTGGGCAAATAGCATGCAAGCACAAAATGATATTTAATGCTACAGCTCCGCATATGTTTTCAATAGTACATATACAATTTGTTAATTTACTTTGTATATCAGTACCCATCATCGTGGTACATATAATACATTTACACTCTGTGCTTAGTAACCTTTCTTTATGAAGCTAAGTTACTTTGTATCATGATATTAGGTGAGAAGGCACTTGTAAGATATTACATTTCAGAGTGCTTCTATAACTCATACATATCACTCATAACAGCTGTACATTAAACGCTAAAATAATTTATCAAGCACAGATGCATTCCATAGGTAATGGATCTGAGCATTAACACATGGTTATGTTTTAATCAGGTGCACAGTGCAAGTAAACCAATGTTTAATGAGATGAGATAATGATGGCTTGTATGAGAAGGTGTTATACATTGAACTTCAGCAAGTAATTTGTTGCCTATGAGAAGATGTTCAAAAGTATTAAGCGATACTTTTCTTATTTAAATCAGCAGTGTTAAAAGTAATAAAAAATAATCACAAACTTGAAATGGCATATTTTATTTTATATATTAATACTGGATTTTTTTATTCTTAGCATTCAAAACCATATTTGCATTCTTCTTTGGCTCATTTTCACAAATGCATTGTTGTGAACCAATCAGAGTGCCTAATGGCAATTATTTTTGGCCGATCAGCACACATGATGGAACATGGATAAACAATGGTGAGGCCTGCTTCCCATTCTGTGCAAATTAAATATATCAGAAGTTGAGGAATGGGACAGTAAAGCCTATAATGGTCACAGCAGTCATTCACTATGCTTTAAGCAGCTGATGGTGCTTCATCCCTAAGTTGACTACTGGGCTAGAGGTCAGAGGCTGGCTTTATGAAATTAGAATGTTAAACAAGAGGATGTCAGGGAAGAAAAGAGAGATGCAGTAATGAATAGAAAATAGAATGCTAGTGGTGGATTAGGAACCAGCATTTTTTTCTGGCTTTTTGATTATTTACTGCTTAGCGACTGCATTTTCGCCTGTTTATACAGCTCTGCATTCTATTTAAACTGTTTTTGTGTTGATTAATTGTTTTGCACTTTTAAAAAAGTTATTTGTTGCGTAATTTTACCTGTAGGCTAACACACTCAAGTGCGCTAGCCGTTTAAAAGCATTTATAGCATTTACTGTCTGTTTTTCTTCTGTTTTCTGCAAAAAAGAAAAAAAAAAAAAAAAATCTTGTTTTCTCGCCTTACTGAACTAGAATAGTCCAGTCTTCAGAGTTTGCTGACCTCTGGGCTTTGTCTTGGTTCCTGTGCTATTCCATATCCTTATTTGGATAAAAGGAAGCGTCTTTGTTCACCAGTGGGAGTGGGGAGCACTGAACGGCCTATTTGTCCCTAGAGGAGTGGTTCCAGCCAGAAACTTGTAGTCTATTGGCCATTTTGGGTCAATTCCTAGCTCTTTTCAGCCCCCTGTAATAAAGCCCGCTTTAGCATGCTTTTTCGCTTGTATTCAACTTAGCACAGCTCCTCGTGGTGTCCTGCAGAGTTCTACAAGCAGCAGAGAGCAAAAGAGTGACTTTTTCCTGATTTAAGTATTTTTTTCTGGCTTTTTGATTATTTACTGCTTAGCGACTGCATTTTCGCCTGTTTATACAGCTCTGCATTCTATTTAAACTGTTTTTGTGTTGATTAACTGTTTTGCACTTTTAAAAAGTTATTTGTTGCTTAATTTTACCTGTAGGCTAACACACTCAAGTGCGCTAGCTGTTTAAAAGCATTTATAGCATTTACTGTCTGTTTTTTGCAAAAAAAAAAAAAAAAAAAAAAAAATCTTGTTTTCCCACCTTACTGAACTAGAATAGTCCAGTCTTCAGAGTTTGCTGATCTCTGGGCTTTGGCTTGGTTCCTGTGCTATTCCATATCCTTATTTGGATAAAGTGAAGCTTCTTTGTTCACCAGTGGGAGTGGGGAGCACTGAGCAGCCTATTTGTCCCTAGAGCAGTGGTTCCAGCCAGAAACTTGTAGTCTATTGGCCATTTTGGGTCAATTCCTAGCTCTTTTCAACCCCCTGCTATAAAGCCCGCTTTAGTGCACTTTTGCGTGATTTAGCGCGGAGTTGCCCATAGAGCACCATCGGACAGCGCCGGTTAAACAAGGTTAAACTATTTCTGGCTCCGTAAAGTCTGCTCTTCAATTTTTCCCTTAGAACTTTTCTACTTGCAATCTAAACAGTCTATTCTCTATCGCAAAAGCTCAGCACTTGCTCCTAAAGCATTTTTATATAGGTAAAGTACTTGTATACTAAACAAAGTACTACATTAGCCTAGAATCCCCTTGCGTACCCATTTCCCTATAGGTCCCTTCTGACTCAGTTACACAGCAAACTTTTTCACTTTTTCTAGCATGTCGAAGGGTCAGTTGCTAGAGTCCTCTCCTGTTCAGCTGGTGAATCTGGGCATCTTGAGGCAATGTTACAATTGCCTCATGTACACAGACAACCCTCTCCTCCTCCCAACAAATACAAATATATGTGAGAGATGCAACTATATAGCCAAAATGGAGGCTGAGCTCTCTCAACTCAGGACTGGCAAGACCAGAGAGGAGGAGAAGGAAACCACGCACACCACAAACCCAGTTTCACATAGAACTATCACAACTGCAAAACAAACACATAAACACACAAAGACATACTCGGAGGCACTGATCAAAAATCTACCAAAACTACAGAGGCCTCCAAAGCAGACACCCAAGCAACTGCCACCTCAAGACATAAGACATGCAACACATAGTTCTCAAAGTCAGTGTGCTAAACAGTCACAGCCCTTAAGGCCAAACACAATGCCAGACACACTTGTTATAGGTGACTCCATAGTCAGACACACTGACGTCCCACTCACCAGACTGAACAAGGAAAAGATCACAGTAAGCTGCCTGTCAGGCGCTAGAATCCGTCACATAACACAAGCACTCAGGTCAGTCCACAGCCAGTACAAGTATGACTCAGTCATTGTCCATGCCGGTGTGAACGACCTGAGACGTACCTTCCTGGACTACATAAAAAGAGACATAGAGGAGCTCTCAGATTATGTAGCCCAGGCCGGTATGACCTTGACCCTGAGCAGTATCCTACCCTCACCAAGAATGATGCCACAATACAGAGACAAAATGATCAGCTTTAATAATTGGCTTAATTACTGGTGTCATTCTAAGGGGATCCAATGTCTGTCTGCCTGGGATGACATGCTTGACAAGCCACGCTGCTTCGCAAGGGACGGCTTGCACCTGTCACCCCTGGGCTTCCGGATATTGGCAAAGGCTCTTGCCACCCCCATAGTGCCTTTTTAGGCAAGGCTCAAATGATAAACCTACCGCCCTAGAAAACAAAAATGGAGAAAAACTAAGGGTAATACTGCTCAATGCCAGAAGTCTAAACCTCAAGATGCATGCCCTCGAAGCCCTCCTCAGTATGGAGAACATCGATGTCTGTGCTGTGACTGAAACCTGGTTCAAGACTCCTGAGAGCACCCCAGCACTATCAGGTTATACCTCATATCATGCGTTCCGGCCCCAAAATCCGGACCGAACCACAAAAGGAGGGGGAGTATCCATATTCATAAAGGATACCCACACCTCCAGGTTAGTGGCAACGCACAAAGCATCGGAGACCATCCAGGTGCAATTAACCATAAGTAAAACTGCCCTACAGTTTGTAACATGCTACAGACCACCTTCTCAAACTCAGGAAACCCACACAGCCTTCCTGAAGACACTGGAGAGTATGAATGTCTCTCCAAACACCATCATATTGGGTGACTTCAACTACCCAAACATAGACTGGGAACATTACTCAAGCCCCAACACCCTAGCCCAAAGGTTCCTTGAGTTCATAAACTCAAATGCTATGGAACAACTAGTCACCATTCCCACAAGAGGAGAAAATATACTAGACCTGATCATCACAAACATGGGGACAAAATGCTCCACATATCCCTCATTGGTGAGATCAGACCATAAATTAATCTCACTGGAGATCCACATCCCGCCCCCACCCCCAGCAAAAAAGACCACAGTGAAGAACTTCTCAAAAGCAAACTTCACACTTCTTAAGACTGGAGTGGTATCCTTCAAGGCCCCCGAGCCAGTGGAAACCACAACCCACGCTGCTGAAACCCTTACAAATGCCTTCTACGAGCACTTCCAGGAATGTATGGATCAAGCAATCCCTAATAAAATCAAGACCCTTTCCACCAAAGGCAGGCACCCGGTCTGGTGGACCCCAGCCATAAACAAACTCTACAACAAGAGGAGAAAGCTACTACATGACAGAGCAAAATCCCTAAAAGGGAAGGCATCTCTGATCAGTACTAGCAAAAAACTACGATCACTCATAAAATCATCCAAGGCCAACTTTGAGAGAAAAATCGCTAATGACACAAAATACAATCATAAGGCCTTCTTTAGCTATGTTAGAAACCTGGGTGGAAACTCCCATATATGCTCAGAATTTGTCCAAAATGATAAAAAAAATCACTGAACCCACAGACATTGCCAACATACTGGCAGACAGGTTCAGTGCAAATTTCTCCCCCCCCCCCCCAAAAGGAGAAATATCTATCCCACCAGAGTCTA
Organism: Protopterus annectens; assembly: GCF_019279795.1. Classification (NCBI taxonomy): domain Eukaryota; kingdom Metazoa; phylum Chordata; order Ceratodontiformes; family Protopteridae; genus Protopterus; species Protopterus annectens. The sequence continues at coordinate 1,267,948,700 of NC_056728.1, forward strand.
GCCTCCCAAACATCTCAGATGCCCAGGTGAGAGCTGCTCTCTCTAAAGCAAAAAACACAGCATCAATGGGACCGGACAGTGTCCCCGGCTGTGTGCTACACGAACTCAATGAGGAACTAAACCCACACATAAGGCTGCTGTTTAATCTTAGCCTTACTACAGGATATGTACCCAAAGAATGGCGTACGGCAACTGTGGTCCCACTCCACAAAGGCGGTGCTTCTACGGACCCGGGAAATTACCACCCCATTAAGCTTGACGAGCCTTGTCTGCAAAGCTATGGAGAGGATCATAATGGAACTCATAAATAAAGACATTGGGGACCTACAGACACTGGATCCTACCCAATTTGGCTTTGTCAAGGGCAGATCCTGCCTCTTGAACTTGGTCGACTTTTTCGAAACAGTCACTAAGGCCATTGATGAGGGTAAGGCAGTTCACACAGCCTACCTTGACCTAGCAAAAGCGTTCGACACAATACCCCACTCGGGCATCATAGAAAAGCTCACCAGCTTAGATGTAAACCCATATGTCACAAGATGGGTTGCAAACTGGCTCAAGGACAGAACACACAGGGTTAGAGTTGCTGGTGCCATGTCAGACTCTAAGCCAGTCACGAGCGGTGTCCCACAGGGCTCAGTCCTGGGTTCTGCATTTATTTTTCTGAAGTGCAGGAAACATAGGGGATTGTGGCTGACAAAATTTGCAGATGACTGCAAACTGGGCACCATAATTGACACTCCATCAGACACAGACATCCTCCAGAGAGGTCTCATAGAAATGGATAACTGGTGCCAGAGCCATGGCCTTAAGCTAAATGCCAAAAAATGTATAGTCATACCCTTTGGGAAAGACAAGGTAACCCCTAATTACCACATAGGTGGTAATCCATTAAACACGGAAGAAGTTATCAGGGACCTGGGGACCCAAGTTGACAGTAACCTCTCTTTTGACACTCACATTGCCAAAGTGGTTAGGAAGACCTTCTACATTGCCCACCTGATCATGAAGGGATTCACATCCAGATCAGGAGAAGTCATTGTACCCCTGTACTCTTCACTTATCAGACCAATGATTGAGTACAACGCCCCATTCGGAATGTACCTTACCCGACACCTGCAGCAGTTGGAAAGACCCCAAAAGTTCCTCACCAAAAGGATAAAGGGGCTCAAACATATGTCATACGATGCCCGACTGAAGAAACTCCAGCTCTATTCAGTCGCATACCGTCTGCTCAGAGGTGATCTGTGCCTGACATACAAGGCCATGTCCAATCCCGAATTAATGGACATGCTCCACCTCAAAAAATCCAAATCCACCAGAGCCACGAGAGCAAGAGACTTAAACCTCAACATGGATATAAATAGGACGTGCTGGAGGGACAGATTCATCACCCAGAGACTCCCTACACTATGGAACAGAATCCCAGTCTATGTGAGGCAGAGCCCCTCACTGACTCTGTTCAAGAGAAATCTTGACGAGTGGATGGGAGATCGTAGGTTTACCCTGGGAATCATCTCTGTATCACTGCTGGACAGAGGCACAGCAAACTAATGGGTATAGTATTCTCATCCTAAGGGGTGGTGAAAGCCACACACACTCTGGCTAGGCTTATAAATGCCCTAAGGCAGATAGCCTAGTATGAACTTATGAACCTATGAACCTATCATGCAGGAGAGTAGTACGCAAAGAGTTTTATGATGGATGAGAATATTAGTACACAAGTTAAATTGACTGGAAGACTGTTAACCTTTGGTTCCAATTCACTTATAGTAAACCTGAGTTTAAGAAAAATATGCAGCGTCATTCTAAAGGATTTGCATTCGGGCGTGTTATAAAAATTAGAAGGTCACCCATGCCATATAGCCGGTGCAGCGATAAAGGAGGCTTCAGCAGCAGCTCTGATGGTATAATTTGGTAACATTATGATCAGTCTACTAGTGTGTTGTGTGTGAAAGACTATGAAAGTTATGACTGAAAATGTACACCTGTTGTCCAGTATGTGCCCTGTTAAAATAACATAAATAAGTAATAAAATTCATAAATGTGAAGTTGTCATAACAAGCTATTGTAGTCATTGGTAACCTTTTAAATGCTGTCTGCTTTTTTCTACAACCAGAGCTTATAAACAATGCAATGGAAAGCATGCCAACAGCATGTGTAGCAAATTGATAGTTAAGGTATTGTCAGCAAGTCTTAGAAACCTCTCTGCACTAAAGCTGAAGATATCGTTTTTTGAACATGTTTGCTCTATCTGCACTCCCACAAAGACTGACAAATGCACTGGAGCACACAGAATGATCAATTCCCTTCTGATTACTAAAATACACATTGAAATAAATTCTGTAATAAGGCCCAGCAAGCTAAATGACTGCATGTTTGTATTCATTATTTGAAAGGAAAAATTATAAAATGTCACTGATTTGCTAATATGTGCACTACTGTATAATTTGATAATTTTAAGTTCTCTACCCCTTCACTATTATGTGTTAAATAGAGTCCTATCTTCAAGTAATGAATGCTGTATTAGTGTATTTCAAGTACATTTTCTACATCCTGAACTTATTAGCTCTTATTCATAAGTCAAAGCCAAAAGTTTCTTCCACAACAAACAAACATTTATTTATCTGGGAAATATAGACAACTCTGGAAAGTCTGTCCAAACCTGTATGTGAAGAGCTGCATTGCATCACTCTCCACAGTGCACTGTCTAAAGCAGTTTTGAAAATAATGTGTCTGTCTATTAAAAAATAAATAATAGGTGCATGTTGAATGTTAAATTGATATTGGCAGAAACTGGTAAAAGTACTAGTTTGTATTTCGTATGTAACCTGCATTTTCATAATTGTAGTTTAATGTTGTCACCTCAGACTTGCAGTTCAGCTGTTCAATGCATTTCATGAACATAATTCTGTTTTTTAGATGTCAGCCCCAAAAATGTTTGTACAATTTAAGAACTTTAAAATAATAATAATTTGTTATTATTATTATTATTATTATTATGTCAAAAGCTTTATGCAACAAGGCAATCATTCTTAAAAAAATTGTGTTAGCAAACAATTATTTCTCTTTTTTTAGGGTAAATGCTGTCACCAGAGTACAACGTGTGGCAAATGGGGCTGGTATGGCCCCAACACACCCAATTTTGATTCTTGCAGAATGAGAGCACACCTGGTTATACACACATCTGTTGTTTAATAAGGTGAAAATGTAAATTAATTTCATTGCTGGTATTTTCTTTTTGGGAAACAGGAACTGAACTTGTGGTAAATTCTTTTATAAAAATGGTAAACTACTATACTATATTTTTTTAAATTTGAAGCTAAATGGGACACAATGGTATAAATTATTTAGATGTTCATGTGGAAAGGAGTAATTGTTAAATTGTCTGAGTTTATGTATTTATGGGAAACCTTCAGCAACAATTCTTAATTACATTTTAAAAGATGGCATCCTACGTCAAAGATTAGTTAAAAAGCTTGTCTAAGTTAATATCAGATGACGGTATTTTCAGACAGACTTGGATAATCTTATACATGTATTTTTACAGTGAGGATGCAATGAAAAAATTAGTGTTTGAAATATGTAAAGAAGTAAGAGATGAGAGAAAAACAAAATTCTTGTCAATTTTGTATAGCAAAGATGAGGGAAATTCTGTATGGAGAAAATGCCATATTGAGTACACAAATGCTTCTATTTTACTTTATTCAGCAGATCCAAGTGATATTAAGAAAATTATTGTTGATAATTGTACAACAGTTCTGGCAAGAATGAAATGGCAGAAGTTATAGGGAAAATATTTTTATAAATTCCAGGTTTTATAATTTGAAGAGTACTGTAGAACATGGGTGCATTGAGTGAAAAGCATTTGGAAAATTGTGTACCTTTATTTTTTTTTTTTCAGAATGTTCAGATTTTTTTTAATGAAGAACTTTATATATATATACACACATATTATATATATATATATGTGTGTGTGTGTGTGTGTGTGTGTGTGTGTGTGTGTGTGTGTGTGTGTGTGCAGATTAAATACTATACATGGTAAGATAATTTATCTCTTCTGGCTATTAAAACAAAAACACCAACAACGGGCTTTACAGACATAGTAAAATATATGGTAATTTCAAGGAGTTTATTTTTGGGTGTTTGTGTTTTAAATGAGTCTAAGAAAGAAGACCTTGAATGTTTTTAAACTAATGAGTTGGCAAATTAAATTTAAAGTTTATATCAGTTCTGGACTTAATGAAAGTGTAATCATTGAATATCTATTAAAATTAAAATATATCAAATATATAAATGCTGTTTTAAGCAATTACTTTCTTTTTATTTTTATATATGCAAATGCATTTGTTTATGTTTAAAACATTATGATCAATATTAGACAAGATAAAAGTTTCTCTGATGTTGTCATTTTCATTCATACCTAAACTGATGGGTTCAGATGTGAGACTTGGATCTGACTCAGCCACTTCTACCAGATCATTGGATCCTAGAACTCTCAAGCTCCTTCCTTTACCCATAATGCCCCTCCAGCCTAACATTCCTCACATCTTGTTTGCCATTAGGTATCAGACGTAGATTCCTTAGCTCTTGATCATATATTGAGTGTTTGTTGGATATTTCCATCTTTCAAGTGTTAAATTTTATCTAGTACCTTTCTTCTTCCCCCTCCCATAATTTAGTGTATTAGATTACTTTTTACTTTTTATTTAGCTACCATTGTTTGGTACTTCTGTTGGTACAATTGTTGGTATATCTTTGTACTTTTATGAGTACTCTTTCTACCATTGTTAGTAGTTTTTCCTTTTTTCTCTCTCTCCCTCTCTCTCTTTCTTTCTGGTTTATTATAAAAAAGAAGAAGGACTTTCTTTATAGCTTTTTGGATATTTTTTTCCTAGCAGATTGTTTGTTTATTCTCTGCCACTTGTTTGATAGTAGTTTTGTTGAGATGTGAGACAAACCTTCTTGGTTTACAAAATGTGTTTCCTGTGGACACAAGTTTCCCAACTCAGATGCTCACAGAGAATGCGTGTATTGTCTGGCTCATCTTAATGTGGATTGTGTGACATACCTCTCAATTGTGCATATTTTTACACAATGTCCAGATTTTTGCCTCATATTTGATTTTCATAAAATTGTGGTTTTCCTGCAAATTACTGTCAAGTCATTAAAGATTGAAGTCAGAAAATAATGACAGACATTTGAGTTTCAGACTTCATAACCTTCAAAAATTCATGCTAACGCAAAACCTGCTATTAAGTCAACATTTTAAGTTTGTAAGAACTATGTTTAAAAAATTAACCCTATTTTGGGGCCTTTGTCCCCCCATTATTTGTGTCTTTGCCCAGATTTCTTGCTCTAAGAGGTTGAGAGGTGTGCTTTGTGATCTACTCTGGTTTAAGCTCCAGAGCCTTGACAGATCACAAGAACAAATTAGTTTTTTGAGGTCTCTTGCCCTCTACATCTTCTTCTTTGGTGGCTGGGCCTCAAACCTGCTCAAAAAAGTCAGATAAAAGTAAAACTTATACTTTGACTAAAGAAAAGGAATCCTGCAAAAGGTCTCCAGATTGATTGTCAGCGTTGACTTCAGATCCTTCAGTGGAGCCTTCCACTAAGATTCATAAAAAATTGGATCCATCAGTTTTAGGTCCAGCAGTTCAAAAACCAAGGTCTCCTTGGATCCATACTCCACCACTTCTGTTGGATCTAATTCAATCCAGGCTTCCTTCTCCCCTCCTAGGGTGTTCACCTTGAAGGAACTCTAGGCAACCTTCCACTACGTCCTCTCTTTGATCCTCCAGAAGTCTTTGAGAAGCAGACATGAACAGGATGATGAGGAGGTTCCTCAGAGCACAGATGAAGATGGGGGTTCTCCTGGCTCTATCCTTACCAGGCCTTGGAGCTGACATCTGTCCACTTCCCCTCTGGTATCTCCTTCTCCAATCTGATCTTTTGTTTCAGAGACGTTGGATCTAGGATCTCTGAGTGTGTCTACTTTGGATCTGAAGACTGTTTGCTCTTCGACTTTGATGGTTCCCCCCAGCAGACCCGGACTGAGTATTTTGGAGCTGAAGGACTCTCAGAGCCAAGGCATCAACACTGGATCCAGGGTTTTGGAGTCGACTCTGAAACTTTAAGAGCCATCTCTTCCCCTTGGAGTCTTGGAGCTGGTTAGCTCAGGTCAACTCCCTTGTTGAGTGGAGTGCTGGTAGGGTTGCAGAAGCTGCCAATCTAAGAGGTCCCAATTTCAGAGCCATCAACTTCTGTTTCCCCTGGGTGTTGTTCCTTTGAGTTGTGGAGAAGGTTTTCTCTTTGGCTATAAAAGAGACATCCCTTCCCCCTCAGATTAGACACCCTGCCTCATACTGTTCTTCACTCTGAGCCTCGACCATTTATTCCACTGGGATAGCCAACCTGAATGAGCCTCCAGCCAGTCTGGTAGGACAATGTTATCTCTTCTGACACCTCCCCACACCACAGTGAGGAAGTCCCTTGAAAGAGGATGTGTAAGAGGAGGCACTTAGATTCCCCCAGGAATCTTTCATAGAGGATACTGATTTTGATGAGGGGGAGGCGTTCCCCTAGATCGCCATCTGATGACAGTTCCTTTGGAGACATCATAGAGCTCTGAAACAAAAAGGTGGTTTGTCTTCTGAAACCTCCTCCTAGGAGGAATCTGTGTTGCTGGAGGCTTTCAAGTCTGGCCCATCTACTTCTTGGGTGACCACCCCCAACTGATGAGCTCATTGACCTGGTTTCTCAGCAAGTGTTAAAGGAGCTGGACACTGTTGAGCCAATACCTAAAAGACTGGATAAAATTCAAGCCCCCCAAAGACTGAGCGTACTGGAGCAAGGGAGAACCTGTTGATGCCATGGCTGTGGCTGCAGCCACAAAGAAGGAACTAGCAGAACAGAGTTCTTCTGTCCATACCCATAATAGAGAGTCTAGGGTTTTGGACAGATTTGGCAAACCTGAATATGCTTCACCGACCTTTGCCCTTAAGTTGCTGAATTACTTGGCACATTTTATGAGACTGCAAAGAAATTTGATCAAGGAGCTTACCAAATCTCTTTTTAGGTCCATGTCTTTCGAGGATGGAAACAGAATCTCCTGACAACTGGCCATCCTCCTATCTATCTCAAATGCATAAATGAGGTTGATCTCTAATGCTGCAGAAGGTACCTCACAGGTGGTTGGTTCAGGCATAGCCATCAGAAGACATGCCTGGATGCACTTATGGGATTTTTGTGGAACCATTTAAGTCTTTGTTCAACAAAGAACCCTTTGATTGATCTTCTCTTTTGTTAAGGACATGCTCTCCAGGTGTGATCAAGAGGGAAAAAACCCTGTCTGCCATGGATGTACGTTTTTCTACCCCTCAAAGGCCTTTCTCTAGGAATCAGCAAGGTGGTAGAATGATGTGGTATAAAAAATCCCAGGGTCCTTTCCAGGATTCACACAGAGATAGTTCCCCCAGGGGCTGAGGAGGGACCTCAAATGGAAGACACCATCCTCACAGCAGATGTGGTTCACAGAACCAGGGCTTAAGAGATTCTTTCTCAGATAGGTCTTATCAGTGCTCCTGAAGGGAGGCCCTCTCTGGAGGAAGTTGGAGGTCATTTAGTCCTGCACTAGACAGCCTGGCTAGCTATCACAAAAGATTTGTGGATGCAGAGGATTATATCTAGAGGTTATACCATACCATTCTCCCTAACCCCTCCCACAGTTATGAAGAAAATCCCCGATGTTCCACCCAGTTAAAGGGAAGCAGGATCTCTAGTAATAAAAATGCTAGTTCCACCAGACCAGAGAGGATCTGGAACTTATTCAAGATTCTTCTTGGTGCCAAAAAAGGCAGACAACTTTAGACCAATTCTGAATCTCAGCAAGTTAAACCAGATTGTTCAGTATATGAAGTTTTGGATGGTAATGAATCAGTCCATTTTGCCTTTGCTGCAAAAAGACGATTGGATGTACTCTACAGATCTTCAGGATGAGTACTATCACATCAAAATGAACTGGCACTCCTGTAGACATCTATGTTTCCAGCTGGGAGCTAGTCATTACCTGTTCAGAACACTGCCCTTTGGTCTCACCACAGCACCCAGAGTGTTCATCAAAGGCATGGCAGTGGTAGCAGCACACTTGAGACTGCTGGGATTCCAGGTGTTTCCATATTTAGATGACTGGCTCCTTATTGCCTCAACCAGGCATTGACTCCTATAGGCAGTGGACTACTTGCTTCAGTTGTGTTCTAATCTAGGAATAACAGTCAATTACAACAAGTCTCACCTCACCCCAACACAGAGTCTGGAGCTCATAGATGCTCATTTGAACACGGTCAGTCAGGTAGCCTCTCTTCCCTCCTCCCAAATAAACACACTGTAGTCCCAAGTCGATAAAGTGATCCAGAGTTCATCTCTTCCAGCCTGACTGATGCAGCACGCTTTGGGTTCTATGGCAGCAGCTACCACTGTTGTTTGACTGGCAAGGTTCCATAAAAGACTCCATCAATAGACCCTGTTGACTCAGTGGTCCATTCTCCAACATCCATTATCCATGCCAGTTAAGATAACTCAAGTGTGTAAAAGATATCTTATATAAGGGAGTCATTAAAACCATCTCTGCAAAGGCTGTCCCTTTTTTCTTCCCCTATCCAAGGCCACAGTGACTCTGGACATCTCCCAACTCATGTTGGGATAAACTAATTAGGAAAGACAGTCCAAGGTACATGGTCTCCTGAAGAGGCCAAGATGCATATCAATGTCCTGGAGATGAGAGTTGACATCCTAGCATTGCAGACCTTTCAAGACATTCTCTCTGTGATGTTTGGCTATATCCCACTGGACAACTACCAATTAAATGTGACATCCCTTACTATCCTGGGTGAGTAAGGATAGTAAGTCCTCACTACTGACTCTAATATGAGACTGTCACTTAAACAAAAGTAATATTTCACAATTTTCCCCTAAGAGTACAACAGGAACACACTCTATTTTCCTAGGACTGGACTATATACCTCTGTCCACCCCAAATGTATTTCCTTATTACACACTTCAGACCAATGTGTCTGAGTTTAAGACCTCTGATACACTCACACTCAAAGTAAATATTAATCTGACACATCCAAACACTTCTGGGAAAGCCTGGCACAGATTTCCAGCTGTGTCCCTTCGTCAAAATAATATGATAACACTGCCACCAGAGTGTCTTCATGCCTTTCTAAAGGGATGTCAAATTATGAAAATTAAATATCAAAATAAATGATAGCTATGACCAGAACAGCCAAGCCTTTGAGGAGGCCTGGGGAGTATCAAACAGGTATAAGCACTCTCTAATCTCTAAAGAAAAGCGCTGATTTCCAGCCACAATGTAAGTATTGAAAAGCATTTAATAATAAGTAAAATAATTACAAGAATGTAAATTAATAGCTTTCAATAAACACTAGAACTCAATCATCAGAAATGTAAAATTAAACATCAGGATAGGAGTCCAATATTCTAGGAAAAAAACTCTATCTTAAATAAGCTTTCCTAATCTAAATAAAGAATACTGTCCCTGATCTATTGCAACACATAGCAGCAAGACAAAAGGCAAGCTTAGAGTTTTTGGAGAGTCCTCTTTTATGGGTATCCACTGACTGCACAGGTCTGTAACTGACTGTACTTCACAAAACTGCTCAGCACTTGACAAACTGCAGTCTCAAGTGTCTAATGCGCAATTAGAAATGCATTAAAAGACTGATGGATTCTCTAAACATTCTGTATAAACAGGGAAATACTCAACATTTTAAAACTTATTTACATTTTTACAATTAGACATGCTGACATATAATACAAATTAACCTGAGAATATACACAAATTTCCTGCCAGACATGGTAACACAGATTTTCTTCACACTCCCATCCAGGGCAATTGCAGTTCAGATGGACAATATGTCAGTAGTCTGATACATAAACAAACAAGGGGGAACCAGATCTTACCCTCTTTGTTGAGAGGCTATGACAGTATGGCAATGAGCAAATCTTTCCAGTCACTTTCTAATAGCAACACACATTCCAGAGAAAACCATTGTGATAGCAGACAAACTAAGCAGGTCCATTCTGATGCCTCAGGAGTGGTCTCTCAATGTCATTGTGGTTGAAAGAATTTTCCATCAATGGGGCCAGCCATGCTGTGATCTATTTGGATCTCCCTTCAACGACTTGCAGCAGGTCCTTTGCTCTGATCCCTACATTGGGGAGTCACCGAAAGATGCTCTAGTTCATGACTGGCCTTCCAATCTCCTTTATCCATTTCCAACCACCCTTGCCACTAAGTCCCAAATTTCTACAAAAGGCAGTTCAGTTGAATAACACAGTTATCCTCATTGTACCTTTTTGACCTTGTCAGATTTGTCTTCCATTCCTTTGATCTCACCTTCTACATCCACCCTGGATTCTGGATCGAACTCCAGACTTCCTGCCTCACAAGACAGACATGACTCATCCAGACATTGCAGGCTTCAAGTTGACTGCATGGCTTCCCCAGTTCCACTGATTGCTTGGCAGGTGAGGCTGTCCTCCCTGGTCTGTTACATTTTGTTGTCTTCCCATAAGGCTTCTACTAGAAAGACTTACAAGAGTAAATGGAAGAGATTCCTCTTCTGGGACTTATCAAAGATCTGGACCTTTTTTCAGCAATTGTGCTGGTGATCCTTGAATTTTTAGCTTCAATCTTCAATGAAGGAGGTAGTTTCTCAACTATTAGAGTTCACTTGGCAGCCATTTCTAATTTCCCCCTTGGCAAAAATAGTATACTTTAACATCTTCTAAAGTATGCAAGGCCTTTCTCAAGGGAGCCTTTTTGCTTAGGCCTCCATTAAAAGATCCTAGACCTCCTTGGGATTTAAGTATAATGCTTCAGGCCTTAACACAATCTCCTCTTGAACCTTCAGCCAAAATATATCTTAACATTTTATCTTGGAAATTCAGTTTTTGGTGGCTATTACATCATCTAGAAGAGTATCTGAACTCCAGGCTGTGTCCTCAATGCCTTCTTACCTGATTTTTCACAAAGACAGGGTGTCATTGTGAACAAACCTATTATTTTAACCCAAGGTAGCTTATGAGTCAAATATAAACCAGGTTGTTAATCTCCCAGTTTTCTTTCCCAACTTTTCAAACAAAGGGCAGGATATGTTACACCTCTTGGATGTACACAGACAACTCAATTTTTACTGTCATATAACTAACGACTTTAGGAAATCTGACCAGTTATTTGTTTCCTTTTCTCCTACCGGGTCAGGCAAACCAGAATCTAAAGTTACATTGGCCAAGTGGCTAACTGATTATATAAACTTTGTCTATGGTAAATTAGGATTATCTTTACCAAAACCTCCTAGAGCCCATTCCATGAAGCCTATGGTGGTTTCTTCAGCTTTTTGTTCCAGAACCTCTTTAGATTATATTTTTGCAGCTACAACTTGGGCTAATTCTCACATTTCCATTGCTCATTATAAGCTGGATTTATTTTCTAGGAACAGAGTGGCCTTTGGCTCAGCAGTGCTCCAGAATATCCTTTCATAAGGGCCTCCCAAGGTTACAGTAGCTGGGGACTTTGTCTTGTCAGTTGAGGAATAAATGAAAATGAGAACAACATCAGATACAAAGTTATGTACTCACCATAATGTTCCATCTGTGTTGTCAATTTTCATTCTTCCTCAACTGCCCTCCCATTTACCCCCTCCTTTTGCTTCTGGAAAGATCTAAGAGTTGTACAGGAACCTCTGTTCCTTGTTTGAGCTCCAGCTTTCCTTTTCTTTTCTACCTTTGGTTATTTCTGTAATAGGTTGTCCTTTTATATCTCGATCTGAGGTACGTTAGATTGGTGGGGCATTATGGGTAAAGGGAAAAGCTCAAGCGTTCTAAGATCCAATGATCTGATATAAGTGGCCAAGTCTGATCTGAGTCTCGGATCCGAACCCATCAGTTGAGGAAGAATAAAAATGGACAACACAGATGGAATGTTATGGTGAGTATATAACATTTTTTTTACTGTTGGTACATTTCATTGTGACACATTAATAGGGTTAAACTGTAAGCTAGTAGTTGAAAATTCATTGGTATTTTAATTCTGGAGAACTTTCATGTATCAGGAGATAAAAAGCATCTAATTACGTGGTTTGAATAAACAAGGTCTTTCCAGAATCAAGTGTTCCAATTGTTTTTCTTTTTTTTTTTTGACAGCAATTTTGAAACATGGTAACCTGAATAACATATAATTTGTTTTGGTAACACAGTGGCACTAAGGATTCAAATCTTGTTTGTTCTTGGTTAACAAGGCTGTCAAAAGCAACTACAGCAATTAGAATCATGTTTATTCATTGCCAATAGTAACACTAACAATTAGAATTATGTTTATCCTTGGGTAAGTGACAGGCTGTCAACAGTAGCCATTTAAAACAGAAATATGTAAACCAAAGTGAGCATTTCAGATGCTATGTATATTTTAAAAGTTTGCATTTTTATTGTTGTTTATTTTTTAAAATTAAATTGCTTACCCTATTGTAAAGTACGTGTAATGACTTTGTCTGCAGCACAGATATACCTTTTGAGACTCAATATACCCTGGAGTTACAATAATACATTAATTGGTTAATATGTATCCCAGCTCAGTAGTTTGCTTTAAGTCTGTGTTTAACTACTTTGATTTCCTTATGGAAAGCTCATTTCTGTGTCATATGACAAGTTACAAAATTTGACATGGGACAAAGAGCTATATGTCTTTGCTTTTAGGTATTGCTTTGAGACCTTTAAATGCTATGAGTTATATAACTCATGGGCTATGCCTACAAATGGTGTGTTGTGATCTATGTACTACCTCAGTAAACAAACTAAACAAAAAAATAAAACAACCATTAAAACTAACAGCCCGTCCTAATATAGTATCTATATTACAAGTGAGTACAGATCAGTAGAAAGGCTAAACATGATATCTGAGTATATCATGCAGAGTAGTTGACTTTTTACCTTCTATTTTGCACCTTTGAATCTGACACAGTTGTGGTTTTGCAATGTAAGCAAAGCAATCTTCATACCATGCAACCCTTGAGATACATCATTTTCAATTTTATAATTATGCAGCTACCACTGGGAAATACTGCTGTTGGCAGTTCCCAGACAAATCTTACCTCCTTCATGAACCGTTGTTGTTAGCTGACCATGAGAAGTCTTGTTTAGTTTTCATAAGTAGAAACATAGTGCAACTAAACTGATGCAAAACTGGAACAGTGTCATGGAGGACGTGCACTGGATTTATTATATTCTAACTTGTCAGCTACTCAGAGCAGAAGAGTGTGTTGTGAAACTGCATTGAAGAAACAGCCCGATATTATGTTTTATCAAGTATTTCTTATAATAAGCACATCACAGCTTCTAACAAATATATTTTGTTAATTAAATTACTTTTTAGGTTAATCTTGACTAGTTCCCTATGGAAGCATTTAGCCTGCCTGTCCACATGAATACAGTTTATAACTTTCTAACAGTTTTATAAATTTAAGTGTAGCCATTTACCAGCAACTCGTAATCAGGTATTGGTTGATAGTTAAATTTCAATTGTTTTAACTGTCTGGTTATTATTTCATAATTATTATTTTTTCACTTCATAACACATTTAACAGATATCCACTTGATATGCGTAATGCATACATTATTTTCCTCTGTAGCAGCATTGATTTCTACCACTGAATCTAGTACAAAATGCCTATAGTTGCATAACTTATTTCTGTCATTTCTACACTTTTTTACTAGTTACAGTAGAATTTCCTTTTGTCTTAAACCTCAGAGAATTTGTCACTTCCTTCGGTACTATCACTTGTTTGCACCATAGGTAAACAGCATAGGCAGATGACACTGCTACTCGTCTTTGTAGATCTTTTTTGTCATATCTTCTAACAGTAAATATACCTGTTTTCATCAAACCATGTTGCTTTGGTATTTGGCTCATTTCTTGGAAATGCCGTTGCCTTGCCATACCAAGAGCATTATGATGTGTCATTTTCGTTTACTTTTATTATTCACTTAGACTTTTATTCATGTAGATATTCAGACATAAGGCTTTACAAAACACATACTAGTTAGCCAGGCCAGTACAAAAAAATTATTAACACCATGCATTATTGCATGCAGTTTACTATAATAAAAGTCTTGGATTGCTAAGTGAATTATCTGCATAACATTGGCACACTTTTTTTTTTTATCACTGAATTTCCATTTTTTGTTCCAACACTAAGCTACATTTTTCAAAACTTCATTCATACTGTCTTGCAAAGAATACATTAAGAGACATTGTGGTTTATCTAATGCCCAGTACCCCTCTAACATGAAACTCTGAATGGAGGAAGTGGGCTTGCACTAACAGTCATGGCAACAATTTACACAGTAATCACACATTCAAATTTAAATTCATTTAACTATCGGAGTGCTATGCTGAAGTCCAGAATGTGCAGCCAATCTTCAATATAGAAGAGCTGATGGGCATTTTCTGTGAAGCCAGTGACTATTATATATAAATATTATTTCCTGTAATAGTTATTAAACAGTATGCTTATACACATTTTTCCGTATGTGGGAATAATTATATATGTATGTTTTTGTATATGTGACCTACAATATGCAAATTAATAGTCTCTCTCCATCTGTTAGCTAGTCATACTGTGATAACTAGATGTAAACAGCTGGCATACGTTTTAGCTCACCACTGCAAGTCAGTTGTGTTTATACTGTCCAGGCCTTGCTTTGCCTGATTTTGATGAAATACGCTTTTATGACTGATGAGAGGGTCAGAGGTGTTTGGCATTATCGAATCTTAACCAAAGTATTCTGACTTGATAATCTTGCAACATGTGTTTGTATTTCTTCATGATGGTTTGATTCTTTACAACACCGTGAGATATTAACCTGTGATACAGAAAAGCAGAAAGAAAAAGTCTCACATAAATTCACTCAATAGCTTCAAATAGCTTTTCTCTGTTCCCCTTCACTGATAAAATAACTATACATATCACTCTCAAATCTCCCTTCTTCAAAGGCTGATGCACATTCAGGGATAAAGCTTCACTCATCATGCAGTCTTTTTATCTCACACAAGCCCTGGAGCTTATGTAATGGTATCACCACATTTAGATGTTCATAATACTGATCACTGTTGAAGTAGCCTTAGCTATATGAGTTTTATCTTGCCAAGGATATAACAGCTGGCCAGCTGCCAAAGCTTCAGAGCACCTTCCACATGCCCAAACTGTCAGACAGATTGAGCTGAGATGGCTAAAAGACAAGTTTGAGTGTTAAGCCCTTCAGAGCTTTACTGATACCAAAGATTACTCTCCTCTAAGGATTTTTAAGATTGATGGTCAGCTTGGTGCTGTTCCTTTGCTGGGGAGATAAGTTCTCTTTGAGGGAAAAAAATTAAAATTCATAAATATTGTTTGGGTTTTATCACTTTCCTCTTCAGGAAAGTTATTTTAATGCTAGGAGTTGTGTGTTTTTAACTGACTGTCATGAGACCGTGTTGTACTTTTAAATGGAAGCAGTCTTTTTTTCTGTCAGGATAAAAGTTGTTTAAAGTAACTGAAACAGATTTTTTTTCTGTGGAGAAATTATATTTATTTTACTTATTTGGGCCTGGCAAAGTGTTTTAAGGTGCTTTTTGCTTTTTGTGTTTTTCTGAAAATAAAAGTAACTTTTAAAGACTTGCAGTTTTTACTGGCATTTGCTGCTTGTCTTCCCCGGGAAAGAGGCACCGTTTTCGGCTTGATCATGAACAAATTACTGTTATCATGGTCTCTCCTTCTTTCAGCCACAAAAAGAAAAACTTAAGCAAACAGCCTTTGCCACCACAGCAGGCTAGCAATGTGCCTCAGCCAAAGGGGGTAACTTTGCTGTAGCCTTGTACCTCAGATCCCTCATCATTTATACTAGATCCCTCTGGTGTAGCATCTATGGCCACTGTGGCCAGGGGTTATTCGGCATCTCCTCTGTGGTTGTTGGGGTCCCCTTAGTGGGCAAGGCAGAGTCAGTCTTTTCAGTCCTGGGAGAGGAAAGAGGTAAAGATTCCTTGTTGTGTCAAAATGCTGTGCCATCCCTGGGGAAACTGTTGCTACCATTAGTGACACAGTTGGCCCTATTTACCTGTCAAAAAAAAAAACTGAAAACTAAACCTGCATCTATTCCTCAAATTTCCATAGACCGGAGCAGTGGGTCTGCCTCAGGATTTAATTCAGGATTTTGATCCATCTTATAAAGTAATTTCTGGTAAAAGAAAGAGGGATATCTCTTTTCCTAAAGAGATTCAAGATTCTGAATCTGAACAGGAAGATGAAAAGGCAGATGATGAAGGAGTAAATGCAGGGTTTTCTCCTCAGATTTCTGATTCAGATTAAGAGGAGAACTCAGTTTCTGATCTCACTGTGTGGGTATCTCTTTCTCTGAGACTATTGCTAGAAAATGCCAGTGTTTTCAGTGAAGAACACTGAGATCTGACGTTGTCATTTTCATTCTTCCTCAACGTATGGGTTACGGATCCGATCCTTGGATCTGACTTGGCTGCATTACACAGATTTCAGATCCAACTCTTGAGCTCTTCCCTATACCCACAATGCCCTAGTCCATCCCCAGTACCTCAGATCCTGTTTGCCACCATCATTCACAGATATGAATCCACTTTCGCAGTGTTTGATAGGTGTTTTTAGGTATCTGTTTTAGGTAGCTATAAGTGTATTTTTTCCTTTATATCTTATATTCAAGTTTTTTTCTCCCTCTGTTTTTTGGGGGTTTCTCCATGGACTGCTCTGTTCTTACTTTAAATAAGTAATTCTCGTAAGTACCACTGTGGTACTCTTTTTTTTCTCTTCTATTTTTCCTACCCTTTTTAATAGGATATATTTTTTCTAAAAACAAAAAAATCTTGCTTTTTTCCCACTTTTCTGAGATTTAAAAAAGTTCAGTTACAGGCTTGCTGTTCTTGAACCGTTTGTAAGTTTTTTGGAGGCCATTCTTTGCTTGGGCTAAAGGGAAGTCTCTCTGTTGATCAGTGGCAGTGAAAAACATTGAGCAGCCTGCCTGCCCCTGTGGGAGTGGTTACTGACTTGAAACTGTAGTTTTATTGGCCATTTTGCGTCAATTCCAAACTCCTTCATCTTCCTCTCTTAAAACCCTCTTTTGCGCAGTTTTGCACGTTTTTGTGCATAGCGCAACAGCGGGCAGCGCCACCTAATTGGGTTTAAACTATTCCTGGCTCCACAAAGTCTGCTCTTCACTTTTTCCCTTAGAACTGCTCTATCTCTCAATTTAAACACCATATTCTCATTCTAAGGCCCTTCACTGGTCCAATTAAGTAATCCTACAAGTTAGCACTATTAAAGCATAAGCACTACTTACTCTTATACTCTCTACAATTACCCTGTCCTCTATTGGTCCATCTTAAATTCAGTTTCCCTATATTACTCTAGCATGTCCAAAGGTCAGTCAATGGTTTCCTCTCCAGTCCAGTTGGTGAATCTGGGAATTTTGAGGCAATGTTACAACTGTCTCATGTACACGGACAACCCTCTCCTCCTCCAAACAGGTTCAAATATATGTGAGAGATGCAACTATTTAGCCAAACTGGAGGCTGAGCTCTCTCATCTCAAAACTGGTGTAACCAATCAGGAGGAGAAGGTAACCTCACACAACACAATTCCAGTATCACATAGTCCCACCACATCAGCAAACCAAACACATAAATACACAAAAACATACTCGGAGGCTCTAAATAAAAATCTACCTAAGCAACAGAGACCTCCAAAGCAGACATCCAAGCAAACGCTACCTCAAAACAAAACACGCACAACGCATAGCCCACAAAGTCAGTGTGCCAAGCAGCCACAGCCCTTAAGGCTGAATAACACACCTGATACTCTTGTAATAGGTGACTCTATTGTCAGACACACTGACGTTCCACTCACCAGGCTGAATAAAGAGAAGGTCACGGTGAGTTGCCTGTCGGGTGCTAGGATCCGCCACATAATGCAAGCACTCAGGTCACTCCAAAGCAAATACAAATATGACTCAGTCATTGTTCATGCTGGTGTGAATGACCTGAGACGTACCTCCCTGGACTACATAAAGAGAGACATAGAGGAGCTCTCTGATCATGTAGCCCAGGCTGGTATGACCCTGACTTTGAGCAGCATCTTACCCTCACCTAGAATGATGCCACAGTACAAAGACAAAATGATCAATTTTAACAATTGGCTAAAATTTTGGTGTCATTCAAAGGGGATCCAGTGTCTGTCAGCCTGGGATGACATGCTCGACAAGCCACGTTGTTTCGCTAGGGACAGCTTGCACCTGTCACCACTGGGCTTTCGGATATTGGCAAAGGCTCTTGCCACCCCCATAGTGCCTTTTTTAGGCAAGGCTCAAAAGTCAAACCCACCCCCATAGACAGCACAAGGAACAAGAAACTAAGGGTAATGCTGCTTAATGCCAGAAGTCTTAACCTCAAGATGCATGCACTTGAAGCTCTCCTCAGTATGGAGAACATTGATATCTGTGCAGTGACAGAAACCTGGTTCAAGGCTCCAGAGAGCACCTCAGCACTACCAGGCTATACCTCTTATCATGGTTTTCGGCCCCAAAACCCGGACCGAACCACAAAAGGAGGGGGAGTTTCCATATTTATCAAGGATATCCACACCTCCAGGTTAGTGGCATTGCACAAAGTATCGGAGACCATCCATGTGCAACTAACAGTGGGCAAGACTGCTTTTCAGTTTATAGCATCCTACAGACCACCCTCTCAGAGTCAGGAATCCCACTCGGCTTTCCTGAAAACATTGGAGAACATGAAGATCTCTCCGAACACCATTATATTGGGTGACTTCAACTACCCAAACAATGACTGGGAGCACTACTCAAGCCCCAGCACCTTAGCCCAAAGGTTCCTGGAAATTATAAACTCAAATGCTATGGAACAACTAGTCACCACTCCCACAAGAGGGGACAACATACTAGACCTGATCATTACCAACATGGGGACTCTATGCTCCACACCAGAAGTATATCCTTCATTGGTAAGATCAGACCATAAATTAATTTCACTGGATGTCCACATCCCGACCCCACCCCCAGCCCGGAAAACCACAGTGAAAAACTTCTCAAAAGCGAACTTCTCACTTCTCAAAACCAAAGTGGAATCCTTCAAGGCCCCAGGGCCAATGGAAACTACGGCCCAAACTGCAGAATCCTATATAAACGCATTCTATGGACATCTCCAGGAATGCATGAATCATGCTATCCCAAACAAAACCAAGACCCGATCATCCAAAGGCAGGCGTCCAGTCTGGTGGACCCCTGCCATAAATAAACTGTACAACAGAAGGAGGAAGCTACTACATGATCGAGCAAAATCCCTAATAGGGAAGGCATCTCTGATCAGTACTAGCAAAAAATTACGATCCCTCATAAAATCCTCCAAGGCCAGCTTCGAGAGAAAAATTGCACAGGACACCAAAGACAATCATAAGGCCTTTTTCAGTTATGTTAGGAACCTGGGATGCAACTCCCAGACTTGTTCTGAGTTGTTTCTAAACGACAAAAAATACACTGAACCCACAGACATCGCCAATATCCTGGCAGACAGGTTCAGTGCAAACTTCTCCACCCTCTCCCCAAAAAGAGCAAGTATCTATCCCGGCAGAGGGCTGCCTCCCAAACATCTCTGATGCTCAGGTGAAGGCTGCCCTCTCCAAAGCAAAAAACACTGCTTCCATGGGACCAGATGGCGTCCCAGGTTGCGTCCTACATGAACTCCAAGAGGAACTAATCCCTCAAATAAAACAGCTATACAATCTCAGCCTCACTACAGGATATGTGCCCACAGAATGGCGTACAGCAACAGTGGTCCCACTCCACAAAGGTGGAGCCTCTACGGACCCTGGAAACTATCGTCCCATAAGCCTGACTAGCTTAGTCTGCAAGGCTATGGAGAGAATCATCATGGAGCTGATAAACAAATACATTGGGGACATACAGACACTAGATCCTACCCAGTTCAGCTTTGTCAAGGGCAGATCCTGCCTTTTGAACCTGGTTGACTTCTTCAAAACAGTCACCAAAGCCATAGATGAAGGGAAGGTAGTCCACACAGCCTATCTGGACCTTGCAAAGGCGTTTGACACAATACCCCACTCGGGCATCATAGATAAGCTATCCAGCTTAAATATAAACCCCTATGTCACAAGATGGGTTGCAAACTTGCTGAAAGACAGAACCCACAGAGTGAGAGTTGCTGGAGCCATGTCAGACTCGAAACCGGTCACAAGTGGCATCCCACAGGGTTCTGTCCTGGGCCCACTCTTGTTCGGTATATACTTTTCCGAGGTACAGGCAAACGTGGGAGGACTATGCCTCACCAAGTTCGCAGACGACTGCAAACTGGGAGCCATAATCGACTCTCCAGCTGACACACACATCCTTCAAAAAGGTCTCACAGAGACAGATAACTGGTGCCAGCGCCATGGTTTAAAGCTAAATGCCAAAAAATATATAGTCATACCCTTTGGCAAAAACAATGTGCCCACAAATTACCACATAGGCGAAAACCCATTAAGTACCGAGAAAGTTATTAGGGACCTGGGAACCCAAGTTGATATCAATCTCTCCTTTGAAAACCACATTGCCAAAGTGGTTAGAAAGACCTTCTACATAGCCCACCTCATCACGAAGGGTTTCACATCTAGATCAAGAGAGGTAATCGTGCCCCTTTATTCATCCCTCATCAGGCCCATCATAGAATACAATGCCCCTTTTGGGATGTACCTTACCCGACACCTGCAGCAATTAGAAAGACCCCAAAAGTATCTCACCAAGAGGATCAAGGGTCTCAAACAGATGCCATATGCTGCTCGGTTAAAAAAACTCCAGCTCTACTCAGTTGCATACCGCCTACTTCGAGGCGATCTATGCCTGACATACAAAGCTATGTCAAATCCAGAATTAATGGACATGCTCCACCTCAGTAAATCTAAATCCCTTAGAGCCACACGCTCGAGGGACTTGAACCTCAGCACAGAAATAAATAGAACTTGCTGGAGGGACAGGTTCATAACCCAGAGGCTCCCTTCGCTCTGGAATAGAATTTCAGTTCATGTGAGGCAGAGCACCTCACTGAATCTCTTCAAGAAGAATCTCGATAGGTGGATGGGGGATCGTAGGTTTGTCCCAGGGATTACTCCCGTGTCACTATTAGACAGAGACACAGTAAACTAAACCTTAAAAAGGGCACATTATACTCAAATCAAGGGGTGGCGTAAGCCATACAGAATTGGGCTAGGCTTATAATTGCCCCAGAGCAGATAGCCTAGTATGAACCTATGAACCTACCATTGTTGGTAGTTTTTTGCCTATCTTAGTTTTAAAAAAAAAATGTATATTTTCTTTGATTCTTTTCTTTGTTTCTTACAGTGTCCATTATGGCTGAAAAGCCAACAGGTTTTAGAAATGCACTTCCTGTGGGTACAAAATCTCCATCTCAGATGCCTACAGGGAGTGCGTTTATTGCTTAGGAGCAGCACATCTGGGTACGAACTGTACCATCTGTGCAGGATTTTAACTACAGGGCTATAGCAGACAGGTGTAACAAGCTAGTCCTTAAAGGGTTATGTTCTCCTTCATCTTCTTCATCCTCAGGGACTCAAACCCCAAGCAAATCTTCAAAGGCTCCTTCAGAGCACAGAACAAGATTCCCACCAAAGTCTATGAAGACTTCCTCATCCTCTGAGCCTCAGCAGAAAATACAGAGGACTTCGGATCCGACCTCATCGGATCCAAAGAAAAAATGTAAAGATCCTAAGACTTCAGATCTGATATTCATCTCTTCTACTCCTCCAATGTAGCCCATGGATCTGAAATAATCAGATCTGACCTTGGGTGTATCTCAGACTCTGAGAACTCATTCATCTGATTTCATTATCGTTCCAATACCTCCTTTGTTGCACTCATACCTCTCAACCTGGAAATATCAAAAATCTGGACAAGGCCCATGAAAAATAGGTACAAATCTGTATGCTGTTTAACATAACATTTGCATATATAATTAAACCCCGCCCACTCCAAATGGAATTGTGGGATACCACCTCTGAAATGCAAAATGAAGAACAGAACCAAAATATAGCACCAGAGTCCCCCCTGCAGCCATTCCAGTATCCCAGTACCTAGCTATTTCACCCCGTTTAAAACAAATAGTAAATTATGTGTGCATACTGCTTTACTTCTGCAATGAATATTTGGATTTTAGTTTTTTACATTTTATAGCACAATCCACAAACATTAATAGATACCTGCTAAACAAAGCAATACTGCTAACACTGAAAATAGACTTTGCATTAAAACTTCTCTGCCCTTGAAACTCACATTCATTGAAACAGCATTGAAACCTAACCCACACCACAGCCAAAGAAAATGCATTTGGCCAGTGGTGGATAAAGATTACCTTTCGACTGTTTTCAAAATCAGAGGCCCCTTGCACACAAAACAAGAAACATACATGCGTTCTTTGATACACCCTTCCTGACTTTATTAAATTATATTCCTTGTATAGTACAGCACACTTGTTAGACTTAAGTTAGAGCGTATTTTAAATGCATTGTTTAAACATTTTTCCAGTAGGCAATGAACCAATGACAAAATTGCCCTTTTCAGAACATTTCCATGATAACAGTCTACTTCCACACACAACTGCATTTTTAATGCATGGTTTGAAGATTTTTCAGTAAGCAATGAAGCAAAATGCATGCACCAATAATGACAAAACTGCCCTATTCAGAACATCTCTATGATAATAATCAGTACATGTTCCAAGCCCTCTGCTACTCTGCAGGGCAAAGGTGGGGCAGATGGTAAATATAGAATTATTCTGGTGGTAATATACCAAATGACATAATTACTGCAGGAGAAACAAAACAAACCACAGTACAGTGTAGTAATTTAGTTATTTCACTGCTGCTGCCAGCCTGCCACCATGGGTCCAGCAAGTATTTAACTAAAATGTATTCATTTTAACAAACAACTGTGGCATATTTTATACTGAGGGAGCAGATGTCAGCATGAAAACATGGTTTCATTCCTACTGCATAAATGTTATAGACTCCTATACTGCAGTAGGAATAGCATGCCAATTTTATCACTGCCATATCACCAGTGATGTGTAACATCAAAACCAGCCATAATGTTGACAATTTTCCTGATGCATTGCATGTCATGAAAACATAGTGTATATACATATATATATATATATATATATATATATATATATATATATATATATATAAACTTTTGGAGTATCTATCATATCGTATGGTTTGAAAAAAACATGAAACATCGTCCTAACTATTCATCACGTAATGACTGCTTTGACTTTTTTAAAAGCCTTAAATCTTGTATGGCATTTCCACTATATAATGGTTGCTAACAACATACATTTAGTGGCATTCTCAAGGGTCAATCACTCATAAGTACTTCAAAACATTAACATTTTTTAAGTCAGTCCTTCCTGATGATTATTCAAACAAATGTCTGGCAGGAACATGGTCGGGTGTTTGCCATTAATATGTCATAATCAAGTCTATAAAATAGCAGGAAAGTATCACTGAACACTGCTGTACAAAGAAAATGGCTGATTTATGCAGGAAAAAAATATTTTAGGCAGACTGAACAAAGTAAGAACTATTCCGTTTACCAACTATGCTACTTGACTAAGAAATAGAAAACACAAATGTAATCAGCACCAAAGACTTTAACAGTGCTTTGACATTGCAAACTAAATGTAACATACATAACTGTCATATCATAACACAATCACGACTTCTAAAAATCATTGGTAGTAAACTACAGTTGTTCCTAATCAAACGAAAACAAATAGCGCGCGAACACACACACACTCAAGAGAAAGAATCTGCAGTACCTTTCAGCAATTCTAATCACCCTGCACCTGCAGCTAAACAGCTCGGCAGTCCGATGCATGGAGTAGTCAGCACAGCAGATGCAAATAACTGCAAGTATTCACTTCACGTTCATGGCATGGCATTAAAACGCAGCATCAACAGTCAGGCAATTCCAATAAAATGAAAGCAACGGCAATGAAATCTGCCCGAGTGCCCCGACAGACGAACCAAGTATTCAAAACAGGCAACTCAAACATATGAGTGCGAGTATAGAAACAGGCAACACGCACATCTGAGCTTAATTCCGACAGGCTGAAGGAGCTGACGTCATCGCGCACTTGATGACATCAGCTCCGATAGCGCGGAATCTAAAAAGTAACTTAAAAATCGGAAATGAAGGGGTGCCACTCGGGAATCGTGGCACCCCTTCATTGAGACCCCAAAACTCGGTAAAAACCGAGTAATTCGGGACGGTTGGGAGGTATGGTTGCACTCCCCTCTTATGTGAACCCTGAAGAAGCACTCCAGACCTTAATCCACTACCTCTTCCAACAGGTTCTTCAGGACTCTCCCTGAAGCAGAAGTGGAAAGGATGATGAGGAAGTTCCTCATATCCAGATGGGTATTATTCCTTCTCCATCTCCCATCAGATCCGTGAGCCTTCCATCCACCTCACATAGTATTGAATTCCCTTCTCCAATTCACCTTTCAGTTTCAGAGCCTCAGGATCTGGGAGTTCCAAGAGTACCAGTGCTGGAACCAAAGAGAGTAACATCTTCAATCTCAGCTGTATCCCTTACCATTTTTGCTCCTGTTCCCTTGGATCGGGATGAATTCCTGATCTGAAGTGTCAGCATCGGATCTGTGGGGCTGGGATCAATTCCAGTGTTATCAGAGCCTTCCATGCCCCTTGCAGCCTTGGTGTTAGATAGCTCAGGTCTGGCTCCCTCCTGGAGACACAGATCTGGTCAAAGATGTGACTTCCCTGCTTCAAAGATCTTTGCTCCATTGTGGTCAGACACAGCTTCCCTGGGTCCATCAGCATTCAAGGTTGTGGAGAGGATTTTCTCTAATTTAAGAGGCCCAATCTCTCATACTTCCTCGAATTCTACACCCTATTCCCCTTTGGTTCTGAGCTGTGATCCCATCAGACCTACTCCATAGAGACAGCCAGTACCAAGTAGCATTCAGACTGTTCCAGTAGAGGAACTACCTCTTTCTTCAGGCACCTCTCAAGAACATCCCACTGAAGAGGTTTACTGAAAGAAAATATGCAGAAGGAGGCACATAGATTCCCCTATGGAATCCTTCACCAAAGATACTGACTTTGATGAAGGGAAAGGGTCCCCCCAGCTCACCACCTGATGTTGTCTCCTTTGCAGACATTTTGGAAATCCGTAAGCAAAAAGGTGGTTAGTCCTCAGATAACCCATCCCTGAGGAATCAGTATTCTTAAAAGCTTTTGGTTGTGGCCCATCTATGTCTTGGGTGACTCCCCTGGTTCATGAGCTTATTGACCTCGTCTCTCACCAGGCCTGCTAGGAACTGAACTCTGTTGAACCTATCTCTTGTTGACCAGACAGAATTTTAGTCCCTCCAAATACAGACAACATTGAAGCAAAGATGTCCATGTCAATACAATGGTTGTGGCAGCAGCCACCAAGAAGGAGTTTGTGGAACAGAGCTCCTCTGTTGAACCCTTCTAACGGAGAGGCTAAGGCATTGGACAGGTTTGGAAAGTTCATATTTGCATCACCGACCCTTTGTCTTGTGGTCACCGAACTATTTGGTGCATTTTACTAGACTACAGAGGGATTTCACTAAGGAAATATCAAAGTCTCTCTCAGGGTCCATATCTCCAGAGGATTATAAGACATCATCCTTGTAGCAGGCCACTCTTTTGTCTATATCAATTGTGTCCATGAGGTTAATTTCCCACACCACAGAAGGAACCTCATATGCCACCGGTTCAGGAATTGCAGTAAGGAGACATGCTTGGGTGTGGCTATGCAACTTAGAAGAGCACTTCAAGTCTTTTTCTGTCAATACTCCCTTTGATGGAACTTTCTTGTTTGGCCCCTCAGTGTAAGAATTGCTTTCTCACAGTAAACAGGAAGGAAAGACCCTGTCTGCCATAGGGATTTACTTTTCTACCCCTCAATGATCCTTTTGAAGGTATCAAAGAGGAAGCTAGAAAATGTAGTTCTGCAAATCTCATGGATCTTTCCAGGATTCATATGGAGATAACTCCTTCAGAGGCAGAGGATGAAGTTTGAATGGAAAACACTAGCTTTGTAGCAGATGAGATCTGGTAAATCATGGCTTTTGAGATTCTTTTCCAGATAGACCCTTTCAGCGCTCCTGAAGTACTGTCTGACTGCCCGCCTTTGGAGGGAGTTGGGGGACATTTGTCCTTGTACCCAGATGCCTGAGCTACTATAATAAAAGATTCTTGAGTGCTAAACATAACATCAAGAGATTACTTACACTACCCCCCCAAGAGAAACAAGCTTCCCAATTTTCCACCCAGTCAGAGAGAAGCTGTAGCTCAAGAAATTCAGAAGCTGCTAGACAAAAGAGTCATCCAGGAGGTCCCACCAGACCAGAGAGGATTCGGAACTTACTTGAACTTCTTTTTAGTGCCAAAAGAAGACAAGGGACCTAAGACAGATTTTGGATTTAAACAACCTGAACCAATATGTGAAAAAATCAAAGTTCTGAATGGTCACAGTTCAGTCCATCCTACCTCTTTTATACAAGGACAATTGGATGTGCTCAGTCGATCTTCAGGATGCATACTATCACATCAAAATAGACAGATGATCCAGAAGACACTTGCACTTTTGGCTAGTCACTATCCATTCAGAGCCTTACCATTTGGACTCACTACAGCCTCAAGAGTGTTGACCAAGTGCATGTCAGTGGTAGCAGCTCACTTGAGACTGCAAAGATTCTGAGTGTTTCCATACTTGACTCTTCACCGCTCCAGCAAGGCATCTCCTAGAGCAGACCAGAAACTATTTGCTCCAAATTTGCCAGTCTTTAGGCATTACAGTTAACATGTCTAAATCAAAGCTACTACCAGTTCAGAGCCTGGAATTCAATGGTGCTTATTTGAATACTATAAGTCAGACTGCTTCTCTACCCTCATATCATGTGACCACACTCAAGTCCCAGGTTCAACAAGTCATTTCTCATCCTGCTCCTCCCACCAGGCTTGTTCTGCAAATTCTGGGGTCCATAGTAGCATCTATACTATTAGCCCCCTTAGCACATTACTATATACATTTTCTGCAATGGACTTTAGCTGTTATCCAGTCAGACTTGTTCAAGTATACAGAGACCATCTTCAGTGGTGGATCAATATGAACGAGGCTCTTATAAGTTGACCCATTGTTATGTCTCTGCCTGTAGCCACAGTAATCACAGAACCTCTCAACTAGGGAGGGGTTATTTTTTGGGAAGGATGGCCGAAGGCATGAGGTCCCCCCAAGAGATCAATTCATATATCAATGTCCTAGAGATGAGAGCAGTCCTTCTGGCATTGCACTCTTTTCAAGATGTTCTCCCTCTAGAGACCATTGCGATTCAAATTGACAAAATGTTTGTAGTCTGGTATATCAACAAACAAAGGGGAAATCAATCTTACCTCCTCTGTTTAGAAACTATGAGTGTGGCAATGGATGATCTCCTCCAACTGATTTCTAGTAGCAATGCATTTCCTGGGAAAATTCAATGTGCCAGCGGATAAACTCATGAGTGGTCTCTCAATCAATCATTTTTTGTTATTGGGGCTAACTTTGCTGTGATCTCTTTGCCTCTCCCCACAACAACAAATGCAGCATGTACTTTACCCTGATCCCTCCCCAGGGGAGTCACCAAGGGATGCTTTAATCCATGTTTGGCCCTCGGGCCTCTTTAAGCGTATCCTCCAGTACTGCTTATTCTAAAATTCTTACAGACAGACAGCCGGTTGAAGAGATAGGCTATCCTCATTGCTCCCTTCTAGCCTCGCCAAGTCTGGTTCTCCTTCCTTTAGTCTCATCTTCTTTATCCTCCTTGGATATTGGACCCCAGGCCAGACCTCCTGTCACATTCCTTGGGGATAAAACATCTCAATATTCCACCCCTCAGATTAACCACATGGCTCTCTTCCCTGGTTCATAATGTTCTTTTGTCATCACAGAAAGATTCCACAAAGGATTTACAATAGCAAATGGAAGTGATTTTTAATTTGGGCTTTGGAAAATGATGTTGATCCTTTTCCTTTCCCTATTTTTCTGTATTGGAGTTTTTAGCTTCTCTTTTTAAAGAATCAATGTACATTTGGCAGCCATATCAAATTTTCACTCAGCTGATAATGCTTCTTGCCTGGCTGCTTTCAAATTATGTAAGGCTTTTCTGAAGGATACCTTCCTGCTCAGACCTCCAGTAAAGCATCCGCCACCTCCTTGGGACTTGACAGTAGTACTGTAAGGCTTAACTCAACAATCTTTTGAACCTTCAGCAAAAACTGACTTAAAATTCCTGTCCTGGAAAACAGCATTTTTAGCTGCTATTACTTCTAATAAAGCTAAAAAGATTTCTGAACTCCAGGCTCTTTCATCAAAAGCCCCATAAATCATTTTTCATAAAGTCAGATCTTCTTTCCTTCCAAAAGTGGATTCTGAATCAAATTTAAATGAAATCATTCATTTAAAAATCATCTTTCCAAATTTTTTGAGCAAAGGAGAATACATGCTACATCTTTTGGATGTCCATAGACAATTACTTTTCTACTTACACAGAACAAAATAATTCAGAAAAACAGACCAGCTGTTAGTCTCCTTTTTGCTGATTCAGCTGGGTTCTCCAATTTATAAAGTTCCATTGGCCAGATGGATAACTAATTGCATTTCCTGGTTTAATCCTCATCAAGGCCTGTCCCTAGCAAAACCATATAAGGCACATTCAACTAGATCCACGGCCACCTCATCTGCCTTCTGGTCTAGCACTTCCATCAATGATATTTGTGCAGCAACCATCTGGTATAATACTCATACCTTTATTACTCAGTACAAATTGGATTTAATTTCCAGAAGCAGTGCTGCCTTTGGTTCAGCAGCTCTCTGGAATATCTTTCCATGAGGGCCACCCAATATTTATGCAGCTGGGGACTCAGTCCCATACATGGAGTAAGAATGAAAAGGACTAGATCAGATATTAAAGTTATGTACTCACCATAACTAGCCATTTGTATTGGTTCATTTTCATTCTTCCTCAATTCCCCAGACTCCTTCCCCTTCATGTCATCTTCTGGAGTGAACTGATGTTTTCCTTGGAACCTGCAGTTCCAGGTTTGAGCCTGCTCTAATTTTCTATTCTCCTCTTCTATTAGACACTGAAATCTTTATGGCAGCAAACTCAATCTGAGGAATTGGGGATGGACTAGGGCATTATGGGTAGATGGAGGAGCTTGAGAGTTGGATTCAAAGCCTGTAGAATGTAGCCGAGTCAGATCCGAGGATCAGATCCATAACCCTTATATTGAGAAAGAATGAAAATGGACTACACAGATGCCTAGACGTGGTGAGTACATAACTTTAATGTTTCTCAGTGTCTCAGAATAAACCATGAGTTGTTACAAAAGGAATTTCCAGAGCCTACACCCATTCTTCCTGTTCTCTCTGCTTTAGAGGATGTGTGTTACTGACTTTAGTTTTCCTGATAGTCAGCCAGCTGCCTCAGAACAGTCAGGTAGAATGTATAAAGTTCCTCTGTCTTTTAAGTTTTTATACACTATCACCAAACTTGACTCAGAGCTATAGCTTTAATTCATCACACTGCTGCAAAACACTTAATTAGTTGCAATCCTACTCCTTCTGATAAGGATATAAAACTTATTGATAAGTATAGGGAAAAGTGTACACTTCTGCAACTTTGATTTTCAGAATATTCAGATTTCAGGCTCATATGTTAAAGTTTGTTTTGACTAATTATGAAAGTATGAGGACTTTTATCTGCAGGAAAAATCTGCTTTAAATAATTTAATTTATTCTATTGTACTGGTCACTGTTTACAGACGTGTAAGACTATTTTGATACTTCTTCAAGGGCTATATCCACTGGTACTGTTTTGAGAAGGCTTGTGTGGCTACATTCTCAGAACTTGACAGATGATGTTAGAAAGAGATTTTAAATTCCCCTTTGGATAGAGATTTAGTTATTGACCCCTCTGCTATAGACTTGATAAAAAAGTGTGATGAAACAGTTAAGCTAATCCAGGGAATCTATAAGATTCTTCAGCCCTCCTTTTCTAAATTTTCTAAGGGATTCTCTACTTCATCATCTAATTTTAGATGTTTAAGAGGAAATGGCAAAGGAATTCCTAGAAGAAGCCTTGAACCTCCCAAAAGCAAGGACAATCTAATTGTTCAAGAGATATTGTGACCCCCCCCCCCACCCTGGCCACTTTTTTCTTCCAGAAAGTCTAAATCTCCATTTTTCTCTTTAGCATCAGAAAGTTTCAGAGAAATGGGTTCTGAAGATCATTCATCAAGATTATAGATGGCAGTGGGAGGGAATTCCTCTTTTTCATGGGGTCATTCCTCTTCCTCCAGATCTGACTCTTTTGTTTCCACTGGCTCTTCATTGTATGCTATCCCAGGTAGTGATAGAGAAAGTTCCTACTTCCCAGGTGGAGAAGGGTTCTTATTCAAGGATGTTCTTAGTACCAAAAAAAGACAATGCCTGGATGCCATTTCTGGATCTTTCTTTCCTAAACCTGTTTTTGATAGTGACCACATTCAAAATGATGTCACTTCACAACCTATTACCTCTTCTTCTTTTTTCAAGTTTTCCATTAACACTAGAATTAAAAGATGTGTATCATCACATCCGTTTTGTTTCAGACTTCAGATATTTCTTAAGGTTTTGTGTGTCTGGATCACATTATCAAGTTCTCCATTGCACCAAGATTGTTCATAAAGTATCTAGCTCCTATTTATAGCTCATTGCTAGCTACAGGGTATCCACATTTTTCCATATTTAGATAAATTAGTTATCTTTGCAGTGTCTTTTTCATAGTGTCAGGAATCTGTCTCACTGTCTCTGCATCTTGGGTGAAAGATCTCTTACACAAGCTGGGATTCCAAGAGAACATTAAAAAGTCTTTCGTGACTCCTTCACACAAGATTGTCTTCCTGCGATGTCAACTAGACACCGCAGTTT